>NC_143550.1:172617500-172924500 GCF_054136105.1 Typopeltis vanoorti
TTCAACCTTTATTGAGGTCTCATCAGTGAGTAGGTAGACCATATAATACCAAGATATAGTGATAATAGCTTTAATACTTTACAGTACCAGTTGTCAAAAAGGTGCACAGATAAATTAATGAAATAAACACCCAAAAGGCTTCACTTCGGCAATGTGAATCCTTTAACCTACTCACTGATGAGACCTCAATAAAGGTTGAAACTGGTCTGGGTAGTGACCTATCTCCCTTATTGTAAAATAACATACATCTCCTAGGGCAGGGGTGTTCAACCCGTTGATCGCGATTGACTGGTCGAACACAGAATGATTTTTGGTCAATCTCTTGTGTATTCTTCCTTACTTACAAATTTAATAAAAACTGAAAACATAATATTTTATTTATCATTATTTTTTATTATTTTTAATTCGCTTTAAGTGTATTGCTATTGTTTATTTATTTTTCTTTAAAATTGTCAAATCAGTAATTTTCTTATAAGTCCGGGTAAATGAATTAATTTGGATCAGTGGAAGTCAAACAGTGAGCCGAGTGAATACGGTTATAAGCAAAGTGCAAAAACTCGATTGTAGCTTAAATATTCCAAAGCATATTACATTGATTTTTTACTTAGGTTAAGTCCCATGTGAATATTGTAAAAAAATAAACTCTGTTTGTCTCGGTATAGTTTGTGTTAGATGTTTTTGTAAATAACTCTTTTGAAGCTAACTGTATATACTGCTTTAATAAGAATATGTTAGAGTATTAAAATCCAAGGCAAAGTTTTTGTCACCGAAGCTGTACATGGTGGCATTAGAAAGATTATTATTGAAACTTGTATGTATGAGAAAGGCTTGCAGGCTCTAAGTGTAAACATCTCCGAAGTCAATCAGAAAGAGTTCAAACAAAGTAGATAGATTGTAAGTTGCCAGCTGATGGCTGGTCAACTTACAATCAAAAGAAAGTGGAGGAGAACAAAAGGCATGCCGAACTTGAAACTTAAGATGAAAGACTCGTACAAATTCTCTGGGGGTTGCCAAACTTCGTGCGAGGTCTCAGAAGAGGCATAATAAAAAGGCACTCAATGGTTCCAGAATTGCTGTCAGAGAGGAGGCTGCCCGGTCCCGAGTCTCTGTGTCAGAGAGACTGCCCGGATCCATGTTGCTTGAGAGAGGATGCCACCCTGTCTAGAGTCATCATCAGAAAGACTGCCCGGATCTCACGTTGCTTGAGAGAGGAGTTTCCGGCTTCTAGAAAGCAGCTTCTCTGTTTGAGACGTCGCTAGAGAGAGAGAGACTACTTCTAGGCCGCAGACAAGGTTTCGAATTGCTGAAAGGAAGAGTTCCAATTGCCGGAGGAAAGTTTCCAGGCCAGGTTAATGTCAGACATTCACCAGTGTGTTGCGTTTTCATTACAATTTGATGAATCAAACTACTTTTCTGATATTTCTCAGTTAATGGTATTTATTCGCTTGGTATTTCAATATTATTCAAGTAAAGAAGAACTTTTGAAAATTATACCATTATTGGGAAGGACTAGGGGAGAAGACATTTTTTCGGCATTTGATGAATTTGTGAAATACCACAAACTTCCGCTTTTTAAACTTGTGTCTATTACTACTAATGGTGCTCCTGCAATGATAGGTAATAAATCAGGCTTCATTTCATTATGTAAAAACAGTGACAAATATCCAGATTTTTTAATGTACCACTGTATTAATCACTAACAAGTACTGTGTAGTAAAAGATTAAACACAGATGTTTTGGATATCACATTTAAAATTGTAAATTCTGTTCAATGAAAAGCGCTGCAATGGCGGTTATTTAAATTACAGGCAGACGATGATAGGGAACTTCTGTTGTACAATAATGTTTGCTGGCTCAGCAGAAGTCAATTTTTAGAAAGATTTCTTGTATTAATTAACGATATAAGCATACTTGAAGTAGAAAAAGCCATCAAAGACTTGAAATGTGGAAAGGCAACAGGAGTAGATGATATTCGACCAGAAATGCTGAATTATGGTGGTATAAAAGTCTTACAGTGGCTGCCCTGCATAGTTCAGAATTCGTGGACAGAGGGACGAATTCCCGATGATTGGAGTAGAGCTCTCATAGTACTCATATATAAAAAGGGAAATAAAACTGAATGTGAGAATTACAGAAGTATTTCCCTACTGAGTGTTCCTGGCAAGATTTATGCCAGTATACTTGAGAAACAGTTGAGAAGAATTGTGGAAGAAAAGCTCGGTGAAGAACAAGCTGGATTCAGGCCAAATAGAAGCTGTCAGGATCAGATCTTCACTTTACGACAAATAGTTGAGAAAGCATGGGAATATAACAAAGATCTGTATTTAAGTTTTGTAGATCTGGAAAAGGCATATGACAAGGTGCCAAGAGAGAGAGAGAGAAGCTATTCAATATGTTACAGTTATATAGTGTCAATAGGGCATTATATCAAGCAATACTTAGTCTTTATTTGATTTGCAAGTCAGCAGTTAGAATTGAAGGAAGTACAGGAAGATGGCTTAATGTTAAATCTGGTGTGAGACAAGGATGCACATTATCCCCTCTGTTATTCATTATCTATATGGATCACATTATGAAGGAGTGGTATTAAACATGATATCAGAATTGGCAGTGGTAATCTTAGCTCTTTGCTTTATGTGGACAATGTTATACTTCTAAATAAATCTCCTACAAGTCTGCAAGATTTCCTTACTAAATTGAATAACTGTTGTAATAGATATGGTATGAAGGTAAGCAATGAAAATAGGTAGAATCGTTGAAAATATCAACTGTGTTGTGAATGGAGAACCTGTGGAACAAGTAAAACATTTCAGCTACTTAGGCACAATTTTTAGTGAAGATGGTAAATTAAATATGAAATAGACAACAGAATCAACAAAGCTGGTATGGTAGGAAGTCAATTGAATAAATTTATATGGAATAAGAGAGAAATTAGCCAAAACACTAAATTAGCTGTAAGCAACAAGAAAACATTGATATTGCATCTGGATCAAATGAAATTGATAAGAGTGTGTCGTCTGACATCTCTAGAGAACCAACTAGGAAGAGGATGAAAACTCTTCGTAAGTACGATATGAATTACTTGAAATGTGGATTTTCATGGACGGGAAATGAAGAGGAACCTATTCCAAATTTTGTTCTATTAAAAATAAATCATATTTTTTGTTTACATGAACATATTAATTCAAATAAAATAGATATTTAATTTTTAATTAATATTTTTAATTAATTTGTTTTTAATTAATTTATTTTTTAATTAATTAATTAGGGATACTTGGTAATAATGGAAATTTAAGAAAGGGTACGTGGATATCTTAAGTTTGAGAAACACTGTCCTAAGGGATGAGTTTTACATTAGGGCAAATACTAAGAATAGCGATCGTAGCTTTATCCACCTTTACAATGAGTTGTCCAGTATTGCACCACCCAGGTGTTTGCTCATGCTTGGACTCGCCAAACTTTTATAGTTTGCTATATTATGCATGAAACTCCCTGATTTCTATCTTAGAGTTTTCTTATTCGGCTTTGAAATAATGTGGGATAAAATATTTCCTTAATTTAAATAATTTCATTGATCATCCTTTGTTTTTTCCATTGTGATCAACACTGTTGACAATTACTGACAACAATATTCTTAAATAATTGCCTAGGACACATGGTGACACACGTGACCAAGAATTTTGCATATATATACTGCGTTAGAGATGTTTATGTACATCTGCATAAAGATTTCTAATTCAGTGGCCAGTATATGTATATTGGCATATGAATTGGAAAAAGACATTTTTTGTGGTTTTGGCACTCTAGCTTGAGGTGGTCCACATCACACTACATCATGGTCACTGTGAAATAATAAGAGCAAGTTAACATTTTATGGTAACGTATGGTGGACATGGTAATATGCTATAAAGTTAACACGTGTATTATTTATTTCCCTCAGTGTGACATTGGCATCATTTGTTTCGCTCAGTGTAACATTAGCATCATTCAAGATGAATACAAAGGACTGGTTACTACATTCAAGTAACGAATTATAAGAATGAGTCATATAGCATGAATATACTTCCTCGTGTCTCAACTGAGTGAACAGGAGGAAGAACTAATAAAGCAATCGCCATAGTAAACTATAGCAATTACTTCCAAAAACTTTCAGATAGGCATGCAGTTCAGTCAATTAAGATTGAGGTGATGTCATAGAATTTCACTAGTTTCAAGGAATAGATGATTGAATTTAAATCTACTGTAGTGCAAAATTTTGGTTTGATTTTAACGAACTCTGTCTATGGAATGAGAAGCAAGGTTGGAACTCAGATTCTAAAAATCTTGTGTAGTCTTCGTGGTCTTAGATTCTGATCTTCACTGAACAACCAGCCTGCCGAAGTAGCAAAGTTGGCAAGAACAGGACACAAAATAGGAGAAGTGTTACAGTTGTATAGGACAGTGGTGTTCAACCTTTTTTACTACACAAGTTACTTTTCTATAAAAAGTTATTCGGCGATCTACTCTCTTATAAGTTATTCGGCAATCTACTCTCTTATATAGATCACGTTCCCCCAACCTGATATCTGATTACCCACAAATAAACAACTAAACAAAAAATACACAACTAAAAACTTTATTTGTGTATTTAAAAATTTATTTATCACTTTTAATTATTTTAATACAACAAAAAAAACAAAACAAATATATTGGAATAAAATATTTATTTCTCTATTTTGGAAAACCAAAGGTAGGAAAAAAAAACAACAGATTGATTACAAACTCACAAGTTACAGGAAATGCTGGTTGATTAAAAAAAAAAAAAAAATGTTAATGTGAATTTTGGCATTGTTTGGACCTTGCAATATTTTCATAGTCAAGTTGATATGAAGTGGCCAATCGCAGACAATCATCCAAATGATCATTTGTAATTTGGTTTCTTTATTGATTTTTTTTATGGCGGTCGTATTTGAAAAAGTGGATTCTGACAAGGATGTAGATCGGAAACACGGCAGAATTTTTCGCACAAAATCAGTTAATATTGGGAATTTTTCATGTGCATACTTCCAAATGATTTCATTCTTTATTGATTTTAAATGTAAACTATTCTGAATGTTTATTATCTCAAGTTCTACTTCAGCTTGGTTTATATCAAACAGCCCACTAATTTTATTTGAAATTTCTGTGATGTTCAAGTTTTCTTGAAATGGATTATTGATAAAAGATACAATCATTTCAGTTTTATTAAAATCTTTAAATCTTGAATTTATTTCTTCCTCAACTAATTCTATTTCACGAACAAATTCTTTTAAATAGTAGCGAGGCATTTCTTGATTTTGTTCAAAAAATTTTAATAAATATGGGAGATGTCTAAATTCGCGGCTATTTATATTTTTCTTTAATAAAAGTGAGTATTGTTGGAAAGTTTTTATTGAACTTAACATGTCAATTAAATTTTTATCTCTACATTGTAACTCTAAATTTAAATTGCTTAATTTCTTAAAGAAATCTACTAAAAATGATAAGTATAACAACCATCTTTTATCACTCAATTCTGGATAAATATCTCCTTTTTCATCAAGAAAAATTTTATATCGTTAATTAATGCAAGAAATCTTTCTAAAAATTGACTTCTGCTGAGCCAGTAAACATTATTGTAACAGAAGTTCCCTATCATAATGTGCCTGTAGTTTAAATAACTGCCATTGCAGGGCTTTTCCTTGAACAGAATTTACAATTTTAAATGTAATATCCAAAACATCTTTTGTGTTTAATCTTTTACTACACAGTACTTGCTGGTGAATAATATAGTTGTACATTAAAAAATCTGGATATTTGTCATCATTTTTACATAATGAAATGAAGCCTGATTTATTACCTATCGTTGCAGGAGCACCATCAGTAGTAATAGACACAAGTTAAAAAAAGCAAAAGTTTGTGGTGTTTCACAAATTCATCAAATGCCGAAAAAATGTCTTCTCCCCTAGTCCTTCCCAATAATGGTATAATTTTCAAAAGTTCTACTTTACTTGAATAATCTTGAAATACCATGCGAATAAATACCATTAACTGAGCAATATCAGTTATGTCGTTTGATTCATCAAATTGTAATGAAAACGCGACACACTGGTGAATGTCTGACATTAACCTGGCCTGGAAACTTTTCTCCGGCAATTGGAACTCTTCCTTTCGTCAATTTGAAATCTTGTCTGCGGGCTAGAAGTAGTCTCTCTCTCTCTCTCTCTAGCGATGTCTCGAACCAAGAAGCTCCTTTCTGGAAGCGGGAAACTCCTCTCTCAAGCAACATGAGATCCAGGCAGTCTTTCTGATGGTAACTCTGGACAGGGTGGCATCCTCTCTTAAGCAACGTAGATCCGGGCAGTCTCTCTGACAGAGACTCTGGACCGGGCGGCCTCCTCTCTGACAGCAATTCTGGAACCGGGACCCCTTCTGCTTGCTCGAGTGCCTTTTTATTATGCCTCCTCTGAGACCTCGCACGAAGTTTGGCAACCCTCCCAGAAAATCTGTATGAGTCTTTCATCTTAAGTTTCAAGTTCGGCACGCCTTTTGTTCTCCTCCGCATTCTTTTGATTGTAAGTTGCCAGCCATCGGCTGGCAACTTACAATCTATCTACTTTGTTTGAACTCTTTCTGACTGACTTCGGAGATATTTACACTTAAAGCCTGCAAGCCTTTCTCATACATACAAGTTTCAATAATAATCTTTCTAATGCCACCATGTACAGCTTCGGCGACAAAAACATTGCCTTGGATTTTAATACTCTAACATATTCTTATTAAAGCAGTATATACAGTTAGCTTCAAAAGAGTTATTTACAAAAACATCTAACACAAACTATACTGGGACAAACAGAGTTTATTTTTTTACAATATTCACATGGGACTTAACCTAAGTAAAAAATCAATGTAATGTGCTTTGGAATATTTAAGCTACAATCCAGTTTTTGCACTTTGTTTATAATCGTATTCACTCGGCTCACTGTTTGACTTCCACTGATCCAAATTAATTCATTTACCCGGACTTATAAGAAAATTACTGATTTGACAATTTTAACAAAAAATAAATAAACAATAGCAATACACTTAAAGCGAATTAAAAATAATACAAAATAATGATAAATAAAATATTATGTTTTCACTTTTAATTAAATTTGTAAGTAAGGAGGAATACACAAGAGATTAACCAAAAATCGCTCCGTGATCGACCGGTCGATCGCGATCGACGGGTTGAGCACCCCTGGTATAGGAGTTGATCTTAGGATAACAGTCTTCCAGATTTTTGGAAAATTAATGCAACTATACTCATAAAGGTTAAGAGAATGCTTCATAGCCATTGCTACTCAAAAAATAATCTTTCTGACCTGTAAACACCTCTGTATAACACACTGATTTGTTTCCATCTAATCCTCTATGAAGAGGGATTCCAAAGTATGGTCTGCCAGTCTGGACTTGCCATAATAATTGTGGTGAATGTATTTCTTGTTCTCCAAGGCAGATGTTAACAGATCTTCCTGTCTGCCCATCTATAGTAGACTTACTCACAGTCACAGAGAACTTCATACACCCCAGGATAAAAAGTTGGAGTTTGTCCATAGGATAGCACAACAAAATTACTACTTTATCGTGGTGTGAAGGTTATATTTTATTAGTGCTTTGGCTGTCCTTTCAGATATACCTCAGATACATGGAATAGGAATGGTGGTGTTCTGTTCGTGTGTGCTTGTTGTGACTTAGCCTACTATGGACAGACAGGAGAATCGGTTACAATCTATCTGCCTTGGAGAACACAAGAAATACATTCACTACCATTATTATTATGACAAGTCTGGACTGGCAGACCATACTTTGGATAACCCTTCATATAGGATTAGATGGAAGCAAAGCAGTGTGCTATATATTTGTTACAGGTCAGAAAAATTATTTTCAGAGTGAGCAATGGTATGAAGCATTCTCCTAACCTTAATGAGTATGGTTGCATTAATTTGCCAAAAATTTGGAAGATTATTTTAAGATCAACTCCTACACAACTGTAACATTTCTATTTTACAACATTAGAGAGTGTCAAATTCTGACTTTAGATCTTTTGTCCATTACAATTTGAATTGTTTCACTTACTCATTGTCACTTGTAAATGGTAACATATTGTTGCTCTGAACATGCTGATTTGGAATCCAGCAAAGTATAAGCCAGTTAATAAACATCTTTTTTTATAATTTAATTTGGCATTGTAATAATACCTTTAAAATAAGTTACAAATAACATCCAACATCTAAGCTCATAGTCCAGATGATTATTATTGAAATAGCAGTTGGTAAAGTTTCACTGCACTGTACTAAACATAAAATCCAGTGTTAATAATTGTTTTTTAAAGAATTGTAGCCAAACTGAAGCCATTTCTTGTGATATCAAATTCATTGTTAGTTAGATTATGGCCTGATAGATTATGTGACACATTATATATCTGAATATTTGCTATGTCTGTTTTCTTAGTAAGATTGTTGAATATTTTGAGTAGTTATTTGTGTAACACAAAATTTTTAATTTTTGTCTAAATGTAATAATTCATTTTAAACTAATCATATACAACCAAGTCTCACATAACAAACACTGGAATTACAGAAATAGTTTCTGCAATGAATTTTCTCTATAATAGCATTGTGCCTATGAAGTTTGGTTGGTACCTTAGTTTTTGTTATAGCATATGTCATTTTAATGAGTGTTTGCTGTAGTGATAGTCAACTTTATCTGGATTTCAACAAGTTTGATATTATTGATTCTCATAGAAATCAATTTCATATATGCATTTAGGTTTCATCATCCCTCATTGATGTTAATGTCCTTATAGCTACTGAATTATTAATAGAAGGTGTTTCTGCATGTGAAAATGCAACTGAATTACTTCGAGCTGTGTACCAGTTTATCTTATTTGATTTTCGAATCTGGAGTAAGGGAAATTTTGCACTTAGAATTGGTAAGTGTTATGTCTGAAATTTATTTATGACTAGGTAAATTAACATAGTTCACTATGTCTGAAAGTTATATTTCTGGGTAAGCTTTTGTCCATAATAAGGAAACCTTGCCACATCTGCATCCTTTTTTTTATTATTATTTTTATTTTTATTTTTTATGTCAATCAAACTCACAAAAGGTGTTAAAGTACATTAGCATGTGTGGGCTAAGCAATTGATATGGATACATTGCTCTAAAGAAATGAAAGTTTTTTTAAGACTAATTCAGGTTTCATGAAGAGTGATGGTGATCTCACAGAGAAATGAAATTCATCTATGGAAAATGTATAGAAAATGTTTACAGAAAATTTGGAGAAAGGAGATATGCTAATAATAAGTACCTGCTAGGTTTCTGTTCAACACATGGGCTAGCTCTTAGCAACAGTATGTACCATCATAAAGATGTGTATAAATTTGCACAGGGAGAGTACATAAGAGAAGTCTTATTTACCATTATATTAATTCTGAAAATATCACACTTATTTGTTCATACTGGTTCAGAATATACATGATTTACCAATAATTGTCTGGATACTTTAGCAATTTACAATTGATACCAGCAGGCAAACCCTAATATCAGGTATGTCCACCTTTGGCTTTGATCACCCCTTGTACTCTTTGAGGGAGGCTTTCCACCAATGTGCAGCAGATTAGGTAGAATTTGTCTCCATTCCTCCATCAAAGCAGCACTGAGTTCAGTGACAGATTGAGGATGTATTGCTCTAGGCCTAAGTCCATTCCATAAAAACTCCACAATGTAGGCAGCACCTGATTATCAAGAATATCAAGGTACTGAATTGCCTTCATGGAACCACGGATGATGACCAGTGGTCCCATTCCAAACAAACTGAATGCATCCCACACCATTACTTCTCCACCACCAAACTTTACTGTGGATACAACACACTGTGGTAACAAGCATTCACCAGACTGCCTCCACATCCCCCCATCCTGCCATCAGACTAGAAACAGATGAACCTTGATGCATCGCTTCAGAGTACCATTTTCCACTGGTCAGTTGTCTAGTTCACATGTTCTTTGAACCAGGCCAAATGAGCCCCCTTGTTTGTTGTTGTGATGTTCAGCTTGGGTGCTGCTGCTCTTCCATGGATACCCAGTAAATGGAGTTCTTTTCATACAGTATTAGTGCTCACCATGGCACTTTGGAACTCATCACGAATGGTCTGTGTTGATTGTAGCCAGTTTTTGCATGCCGCCTGTTTTAACACCCTCCTGTCCCTTTCAGTTATTTTGAGCGGCCACCCTGGGTGTTTTCCTGCACTAATAATGCCAGTATATCTTCAACCATTGAATTTGGATGCTCTAGTTGAGCGGCAATGTCATTATGGGCTGTCACCAGTGTGACAGCCCATAATGACACCTCTCTCGAAGTCACTGAGTTCACGTCGTACCACCTGTATTCAATTCAATGTCACAATGAAATACTGTTTCCTACTATCTGTACACCAGTTTTTATGTTATTAATTAACAAACCTGGAATGTTCCATTTACACACACACACACTTCTCGGTAGATATATCGAGGTGTGTGTGTGTATATATAAGAATATATATCAAGAAATTGATGATGATGAATATATATGTAGATGAATATTTTCTTTTCACTGAAAAGAAAAATATTCATGAAAGTTTTAATGCCCTCATAAAATAATAGAAGGTGTTTCTACATTTTCAGGAAAAAAAAAAAAAAAGAATGAATGTTGAGCTGCTTTTAGAGGTGAACTAGAACATAGAATTCACCACAAACACAAATATATGATTATTATGATTGAGAAAAAGTGAGAGTTTGAGAACAAGAACCATACCATAGAGACCCATTGGCAGTATTTCAAGAGAATATTGATCGACTCAAACAAATTGTCATGTAACAAAGATTCTATAAGGATAGAAAAAATTAGAACCCCTTAGCGGCATGAAGTTAAAGCAGGTCTGGCAAAGGAGAAGTCATGTTGAAAGCTTTTTAGAAGTAAGTTACCATATGTTTTAGAAAATGTGGAGAAAACATAAAGTTAAGTTGTGTGAAAAAGTGGCTAAAAAAATTCATGGAATAATATGATATATTAGGAATAATAATATACAGGATAAATATCATCATAGCTACAAAATGTTTGTGAGGCTATTGAAAAAATTATGAAAAGGATGGAGAAGATAAAGCAAACATAAAAACTGAAGTTATTCTATATACCCTGACTAATTACTTTGAAAAATTATCAAACGGGAAATGCAGTAATAGAACAGTGGTAGAAAATTGGAAACCAGAAGAAAATCTAGGAGGAATGCAGTTTGTGTGGATTTCAACATGTTAGAAAAAACTGTCAGAAATCTGAATATCATCTACTCCAGAAGACATCTGGAGTAGATGATATTCAACCTGAAACACTCAGATATTAAAGCTTAAGAATTTTACAAGTGACTATTGCATAGCTCGGAATGCCTGAATTCTAGATGATTGGACTACTGCTCTCATAGCTCATCTTTAAAAAAGAATTTTCCCTCTGAGTGATGTAGATAAGATTTATACAGTTATACTTGAGAAGAGGCTAAGAGAAATAATAGAGAAACATAGAGAAAAACATGGTTTCAGACAAGCGATTGTAAATATCACACTTGTACTCTAAGACAAATAGTTGAGAAATCAAGGAAATACTATTATCATCATGAAGTTTAAAGATTCACTATGGGAAGCCTACACTAACCATTATTCACTACACTCCTATCATACTACTTAAACTGGCTCAGTTGCAAATTACATGCTCTCATTCTATCCTCATAATCAGTGTTATTGCATTCCCAATATAATTTTTGTTATCTGCTTCTGTACCTTCTCCACAGTTATTTCATCCCTTCAAATCCTGGTGAACAAATTTGATCACAGAAATGAGGTGTATTCTGATCTTTATATCATAAACCTCATCTCTGCTGGTGAACATCCTCAGTATTACAGCAATCATCTCATAATCTTCACAACGTTTGTATTCTGTCCTCTGAACTTCAAATTTCTGTCTTTCATTCACCCCAGAATTCCTTGGTTGTCAGTTGTTTGGTATATTCCTTAAAACATGTGGAAAAATCCCATGAATTCCAGCTGCCTTGCTGACATCTAGAGTGCTTGTATTCAGAATACATTCTCCTCATTCATCTGTAATCCCTCAACTCTCCCTATCCCTCTAGGATTAAAACTGACTTTATGAGGATGAAGTACCCCATTAAAGTCATTGTTAAACACACTATTACATCATCTTCATTGGTCACCAAACTACCGTCTCCATCCAGCAAGGTTATTCGCCATAATCAGTTCACTTTCTACTGACCATATAGCAAAAACTTGACTGTCAGCATCAAGGAATGCATTAGCAGGGTTAATCTCAAGTCGTATGGTCACTTAAACAGAATGGGCGAGGAAAGATTAGCAAAACAAGTGTTCTCTGCCAGGTTGGCAGGAAAAAGACCCAGAGGAAGACCAAGATATAGGTGGATTGAAATGGTAAAAAGTGCCTTAGAAGATAGAAATATAAGATCTGATAATGTTGGAGTCTTGACAGGTAACAGAGTGATTTAGAGGCAAATTGTCGATAGGAAGTTAGTCATGATGTAAATTTTTCATGTAGTACTATCATATCCTGTACACCCCTTGAGGGCACATGTCAGGAATTTGATGATGATGATATAGCAAAAAATCCCTTGGGATTTTGCTTGCATTACATCACTAGTTTCCTCTCATATTCTAATTTTTCTCACCTTACTTCACTAGTCACCTTCTTAGCTTTAGCTACTCTTTATGCAACTGTTCTCTACCCTCTCTCTATCTCTCTCTCTATTGCTTTTGCTATAGCATCTTTTTTTATCTGCAGTTCCTCTTTGATTTCCATAATTTATCTTTTATCTGTTTAACTTGAGGTATACAATATTTCTTTGCTACTAACAAATATTTCATAACTAGCTCTGATTCACCAATAAGTTCTCTTCCTTCTTATCATTCTTTGTACTGCTTCTGTTTTCTGGTTTCTGTCTGTTATAATCACCTGCTCTATTCCATCTAAATTATTTTCTCCTTGATACCTCTACATGCTGTTTCTTCCTTCAAGTGAGACCTACATGGTAGCTCTCATCATCTTATCTGAGTTATGACATATCAGTTATGATCAGATTCTTGGATGCTATGACCAAATCAAAAATTTTTGTGCTCACTCAACTACATGTTGCCAGTCAAGAATTCCAGAAATTCAGTCTCCAGTATGCTGTTTCCTCTGCTACTTCATTTTTGAAAAAAGGAACATCACTTCTTTTTCGTCTTCCTCACTCTCAGTCATGCTTCATATATCTGCATGTTCCAAGCTCACTACTTTTGCTGCTACAAAAGCCAAAGATAGTATGTACTAAAGTCATCTAGTACTTTTCACTGCTTACATTTCATGCATTCTTAAGAAGATTATGCATAATCTTCTTAAAACTTTTATTATTATATTGTTTTTTAAATTTTGAAAATAGGGGCGGTTCCCCTTTGCATGGTCCTGGCTACATCGTTTAATAATTTTTCAAAGTACTGTTCTAGATATCCAGAACATCTTTACATTATTCCTACGGTACTGATTAATATATTGAGTACCATATTGACAAGCACAAAGTATCATGTTTTGTGTTTTTCATGTTTATCACTTCCCTTTCTTGTCACAGGTATTCAGTTTTTGATACTGCTCTTAAAGATTAAAGGATCCTTTATCACTTCATGTTCTTTCTTTAAATTATAATTACCCTCTATCATATTCATTGATTTCTTTTGGCTTCTGTCATCATTATTTTTCATCATCATCATCACTATATTTTTTTAGGAGTGTTGCAAAAAATAGCTATAATAAAAATTAATATAATTGTTATTGATGAACTTTACTGTCACTCTCTGAATATATCTTACAAATCAGTCACTGCACACACTTTAACTTTTTTAAAATTTATTCATCAAAAAGGAGAAAACATAGAAAAAAAGGTCACGTTTAATTAGACCTTCTAAAGCTGATGATTTTTTTTTTCCAGATCTGTAAAGTCAACTCCAGGTTTTGAGAAAAATATATGGCATTCATAATATCTGATGCTTAGGTATAGAAGAACTAATTATTTCAGATTTAAAGAAAATAAAATCAAACTGTTACACAGAACATGTGGAATGTAAACACTCTTTGACTCCACTTCTACTTCAGACTTGGTCTGTTGGCAGTTCTTCATCATTACCTTCTTTTCAAGTAGATAATTTTTGTCAAAATTAAGAATCTGTAAAAGTACAAAATAATACCATGATTCTTGTAACATCTAACCTAAACATCAAACCACGTAAACTATGAATGGTACCATGGTACCATTCATAGTTACCTTAGGCATCCAAGCAAGAATTAATTGTCATTTTTGGTAGCATTTACAAGCTTCTGAGTCACGTGTTCTTATGCTATTTGTGTAATTTTAGCCAGTTACTGTTTTGTGTATTTTCTAGGGGAAAATGAGAAGCCCTGGAAACTATATAAAGAGGGTGTGAACAAGGAGGTGAGGAGTAGTTTTTTTTTTTTTTTTTCTTCCATTGGAAGTGGTACATGATTGGAATGCATTGTCTGAGAGTATGTTGAGTATAGAGATGTTTAATGCATTTAAGGCACAGTATGATGAGCTGTACATGATACTGGGACTTACCGTAATGAATCTCTTGGCCTTATGGAGGTCTCATGATGATAATTTTGTTTCTTATGAAGCTGTCACAGATGTCAAATTAATTATGTATACTATCTGTATACTAATGTTTATTAGTGATTACTAGAAAACATAGTTAAATTGAGATTTCTTGTATGCTAGGTTCTTATACAAGCTGAATTATTAAAATTTTAATTTGATACAAATAATTATAACAGATATACCATTCATTTTGATCCTTTTCTGTCTACATATTTTTAATTATATTTTAGGTCACATTCAGTCCCTGTCTACAATAATAAAGGAAGATCGTAAATATTTCCGAAAAAAGTATGGAGTTCAATTCCTGTTGGATACAATCCAAACATTTTATAGGTAGGCAGGAGCCATAATATAACAGTTTATACATTATGAACTTAATCTATTAGTTATGTATTTCATGATCCATTGGCAGTTATTAGAACTGCTCACAGCTGTGTGTAATAATAATCTTTTTAGTAAGCCCTTTTGAAGTTTTTGTAAAGTACTACGTCATTGTTTATTGTTACAATACTACAGTAGAATACATGTAATGTATTACATTACATTACATTACATTGTATTGTATTGTATTATATTATATACCATACTGGATTATTGTAGTAACCTACTGTATTATTCATGAACTTCATCATTGTCAATTTTCTGATATGTACTCTCAAGGGTGTGCAGGAGACTGTGTTGGCAGTACTATGAAGTATACATTATTACCCATCTGCTGTCTATGATTTTTCTTCAAATTGATCTTATCACTTATCAGTTCCCCAGTATTGTCATATGTTATACTTCTGTCTTCTAAGGCACTTCTAACTGCATCAATCCACCTAGATCTTCATCTTTCTCTAGATCATTTTCTTGGCATATTGCCAGTTAACAGTATGGTGTTATCAAAACCCTTGTCAACAGACCTCTCGACCTCTGTTTTACTCAGACTGCTCTTTCAGCTGAACTCTCCTTTATTTGCTAGATTCTCCTGCTCAATGATTACAATCCTAAAAAGATTAACAAATTGGTTTATCCTTCCTTCTCTGCATATCCCTCTCTACAAACAAACTACTGTAATGCTATTACTATTCCCTATATCTGGGATGCCTCAGAAAGCTTTTTTTATAATTTTTCAATGTATTGTTTTAAGTGGTTTTTTTTTTTTTTTGTGTGTGTGTGCATACTTTTATAATTTTGAGACTGTATTCCTTGAGATTGTCTCTGTGACAGAGACAAAAGATAAGATCCAATAAACTTTAAAATACGGAATGAATACAGCAGAGGTACAATAAAATATTTGTACCTCTGCTGTATTCATTCTGTTAAACCATATAATGAGTTTAAACTAATACATAAGACTAAATACTAGCCTGTTAACTTTTCAACAGATGACCTGTTAACAGACAGCATGGATACTTCCTTCCACCATTCTGCAGGAAGATAAACAATTGATATACCTAATGCCCTAGAGGGAGTCCAGTTTGATGATAGCTTGGATATTTTTTCCTGATGAAGAAGAAATGGACACTTCCTGTTCACAATTCTCCAAAGAGAAAATTGAAAATTTTCTATTTGGAGAATTAATGAAAACACCTCTTAATACAGCAAGCCCAATGATATTACAAAAAAAAAGAAATATTTCTACAATGGATTGCCGTGGATCACAACAAAACAATGACAATATGAAGGCTCTCTTGCAGAAGTATAAACCAGTTTGCTTCTGCATATACTTGAAGCCCAGTGATGATCCAACATTACAAAATGTAATTATCATTCATTAGGATAGAATAGGGATGGACCTGCCATGGAGAAATCTCCATCTTAGTGGGGAAGCATATCCCATTCCAGCAGGTCTCACTTTCTACCAACATAGGTGTGGTTTCCATCTGACTCTCTGTTGTATAACAGTGTATGCTACATCTAACTTCCTCCTGCAACAGTTATCTCTCAGGTTGAGGTAATGCTCAAACAAATTTCAAAGGAAGAGTTGTTGAGTATATGCTTAACAACAACAATAGTCTCTTTCTCTTGAAATCTGGAAGCAACAGCTTTTTCCACATGCCTACTCAAACAGTCACTGCCATTGACTTAACTGTTTGCTCACCTTTCCTCTTCCCACTATTCAAGTGGGAAACTGAAAACAACATATATGAGAGTGACCCATTTCCTCGCAATATCAACATTTTTACATGGGCAACCATGTACTACATTATGAATATCACGATGTAAATTTGAGCAGGCTTACTGGCCCACCTTCTCTACTTTAGCAGAAATCAGTTCTGCAACAGTCAGCTCACCATGTCCTATTAGTTATGCAGTGAACCACATGACAGTTTATTTTATAAGCTTGAACAACTACAATACCTTAAACATCTAGTCAGTTTCTACATTTCCTAAGTAAGCCATTTTTCCACACAAGCTATGATTTAATAATGATTGTGTAGCAGCAAATAGGGAAGCTCAGAAGAAAGCATGGATATACTGCAGACACTCCACAACAACAACAACAAACCTCATTGCAGACACAACATCACTCACCTACGAGCTGTCTATTCTTGAACATAATGGATGCATAGTTGCTGACACCTCAGCAATTGCTGACTCATTTGGGGAGATTTTTTGCTAAAACATGAACAGTCTCTTTCTATCTCTCCCAAGTTTCTTGCTGATATATGCAGAGCATACAAACAGCAAATTTTGTCTTCTTTAAATGGTACTGAAGAATGCAACAGACCATTCATGAAAGAAGAAATGAAAGCTGCTTTGCTTTAAATGTCGCTCAACTGTTATTGTATCAGATAACATCCATAATGAGATGGGCAAATATCTGCTGTCCTCAGCCATAGATCAACTTCTGCACATTTTTGACAGAATTTTATTTACATATAGGTTGTATGTAAATAAAATTCTGTTGGCTATTATTATTGCCATTCCTATGGCAGGGACAGATACAAAATTCCAATAAACTATCATCCAGTTGCTCTAACCAAGCTGCCTGTGCAAGATTGTGGAAAAAAATGGTTAACTCTGGAAAGAGTTTATGGAGAGAAATACCATTTTTCTCAGATCACAATCTGCTTTCCACAAATATCATTCTATACCTTATTATATAGTTCCATTACAGATGGCTTCCTAAAATGTGAGTACTTAGTATCAGTTTTCTTTGATATGGAAAAATCATACGACACTGCTTGGAGATTTAGAATATTGAAAGGCCTACACAACTTTAGTCTCAGAGGGAATCAGGGATTTCCTCTGAGGAAGAAGTCCCAGATGATTCAGCTGTAAATAATGTCCTCTATGTGGATGACTTTACCATTTTCTATCATTCATGTAATATGAGAATCATAGAAATACAGCTGCAGCCCATTAGACATCTTTCAAAATGAGCACTTGCAAGTGGGTTCAGATTTTCACACCAGTTGTCTACACTCAGCAGTACTGAGTGTAGCTAGTCCTGCTGAAGTGAACAAAAAAATGTTTGTTCACTTCACCCTTGTACATGAATTCCACAATCACTTCCAGATCTGCATATTTTATTTCCTTGACGATCACAGTGTGCATAAGAATTTTCAACAAATAGCTGTAAATGAATGGACTACCTGCCTGCTGATTGCACTATCCTGTGTTAAACTTTGATAAATTGAGATTCCTAAGAATTCAAATTTTATCATTGTTTATCAGGAAACACTTTGTAGGGAATATGCTTGCTTCTAGGTATGTGCTGTATGCAACCGGTAAAATATAGATTACATTATTATAAAGAAAAAAGATTGTGAATATTTCAAGGAAGGAATACTTACTTGATTGTATAATGCCAGTGATACATTATAAATTAATAATATTTTGTTAGAATTGATAATACAATGTTTTGTAGTATGACTTGCATTAAGCTGCTGTGAACAAAAGTTCAAAGTGCGCAGGCATGCCGACGGAAAGAAAGGTTGCCCCCAGGCAGTCGCGCGCACACGCACGTGCAGAAGTGAGTGTTCAGAAAAAACAAACGATACAAAACGAGACCCATGCGGGAGAAATTATACATGTTGGGTGAGCTACGTCAGTTACGGTGATTGCCGATAGGGGAGATGATATAAAAGGGTCAGGAACCCCACACACACACACACACAAGGCTTTTTTTTCTCTTCTCTCTTGGCTGATAGTCTCGTGTATTCTGGTGGGTAGACGGTTGCACAGAGGAGCGTCTCTGTCCAGGAGTGCTCGGACGAAGGATCAGCGAAGAGTTCTGTTAGGAATCCTGAGGGCAGTAATAGGATATGCCAGCTTATGAGCTGGAAGGATCACACGCTCCTAATTGGGCTCAGCATCTAGGCAACAGGCCTCACAGAAGCAGAATCGCCTTACAGCATTGTTATATCTGGAGTGGGCTAGTTATGCTGGGATCGTGTGGACTTGTCTTTGACAGAAGAAATCCATGCCATAGCACCGACTAAATGAATCGGAAGGGAGATCGATCAGAGAATGGCAGCCAGAAGTTGAAGAACCCAGAACCGTGCAGCTTCAAGACTGAAGAAACCACAAGAATGATTAGAGAGGAGGTGGAAAAATTACAAAAGCCTCTTCTTGGCAGACTGGATTTAGTAATGCAGAAGCTGGCGTAGGTAACCTCCCATGAAGCTGTGGAACTCCCATCAAATTCCAGACAGAACTATGACCTGAGTGATAAGAGGGAGCCTCCCAGATGTTACAATTGTGACAAGATTGGGCACTGTCCACAATTTTTTCAGTGGAAAGAGGTGCTCCAATAGGAATCAAAATGAGGAGACCAGATCACATATGTATATGAATAGGACCTGAAGCAGAGGGCAAAAAATGAGAGAGTGCGCTCTTATGGAATGATGGTAAGGAGCAGTGTCTGTGGAAGGCATTGTAATACCTTGATGGACACTGGGTCCCAAACCCCCATCATTTATGGGGATTACTTTAGAATGTTAGAGCCCTATGTAAGGAACGAGATCACATACCTTCAGGAGTCTGTGTGAATCTCTGTGGTCTCAGCCTCCATAACTCACGCGACCAAGTCTGTACATCTAAAAGTTTACTTGCCTAAATTCAAGCTGTGTGTTTGGCATGAGTTTCTGGTTCTATCCAGAACTTCTCTCCCACACATAAAGCTAATTCTGGGCAATGATTTTTTGATGCAATATAACTTTAAATGCGATTATGCACGGAGGGAAGTGTATCTTCTTGGAAGAAAGCAAATCACCCAAGAGCATTGTAAAGTACGATTCCACAAGAAGGGAAGGGATTCACTTGAATTTGAACATCGAAGAAAGAATAATGAAGGACTGCCTAGTAAAACGTACAATGAACCAGTGTGCGACAATTTGGATGGGAAGGAGGTCCCATTGTCAGAAGAGACAGACCCTCAAATGAACGACATTTCACTAAATGAAGGGACTATTACTAAATAGTTTAGGGAAATAACAGCGTAGACTAAGATATACATTAAAATAACTTTTTAATACAAATCCAATATTTCGGCAACGTCACGTTGCCATTTTCAACAGGAACTTGTGAGCAAGACACGTGCACGCAAACAGTAAATGAGGATGAAGCAGGAAGCCATTCTTTCTCCTAAAGTCCTATTGGTGCCCCCTAGCAGGCAATGTTGGTATTCTTGGGTGATTGGGCCGAGGTCTTCTGATGTAGGTTTCCCAAATTTGAGGCAGTCTCATGCAGCCAAATTCGTTGAGGTTTGGATTGTTTCTTAGGGCTGAGGCTGATTCCATGAAAAGCCTTTCGTACTTGTATTTACTACGGTGAATGATCATGGCTTTTTTCCACCATATTCTATGGCAGGTATCCAGAGCATGGTCTGCAAGATCAGAGTGGAAATTTGTTTATTTGTAGTGTATGCAAGTAGGTATGTAGGTATTTGTTTGTAGGTATGTGCTGTATGCAACTGGTAAAATATAGATTACAGTATTATAAAGAAAAAAGAGTGTGAATATTTCAAGGAAGGAATACTTACTTGATTGTATAATGCCAGTGATACTTTATAAATTAATAATATTTTGTTAGAATTGATAGTACGATGTTTTGTAGTATGACTTGCATTAAACTATGACATGTGCAGAAGCGAGTCATCAGAAAAAACAAACGAGACCCATGTGGGAGATATTATACACGTTGAGTGAGCTACGTGAGTTATGGTTATTGCCGATAGGGGAGATGATATAAAAGGGTTAGGACCCCCCCTCCCACACACACACAAGGCTTTTTTTTCTCTTTTCTCTCTGGGATGGTAGTCTCGTGTATTCTGGTGGGTAGACGGTGTTGCATGGAGGAGCGTCTCTGTCCAGGAGTGCTCGAACGAAGGATCAGCGAAGAGTTCTGTTAGGAATCCCGAGGGCGGTAATGGTATATTCTACTTACGAGCCAGAAGGATCACTTGCTCCTAATCGTACGATGAAAGAACACATCTCTGTTCGACTGACGGGCAATCCATGGAAAGGGCTCAGCATCTAGGCAACATGCCTCACAGAATCAGAATCATCTTACAGCATCGTTATATCTGGAGTGGGCTAGTTATTCTGAGATCGTGTGGACTTGTCTTTCACCGAAGAAATCCATGCCATAGCACCGACTAAATGAATCAGAAGGGAGATCGATCAGAAAATGGCAGTCAGCAGTTGAAGGAACAAGTATGAAGAACCAGTGTGTACGGTAACGTTGAAAATTCTTTGTCTATATGATGTGTATAAGAAAAATAAGATGTTATAAATAAGATTAAGGGAGGTTGAGGACTTTCATATAATTAAGTCAGGACTGTAGCACCTTAATATTAGAACACATAGTGAGGTAACTCCTATACGGTTAAACTAATGTGTATGTTTTTGAAAGTATTAAGATGGTTTAGTCTGAGTAATGTGATATGATATGAAGATTAATGTGAATATTGCAGTCAAGTTTTGTCAGTTTGTGAAATAACATATTAATATTGCTTCTTGATGTCCTTACTTAATTAGGATACCTATAATTTTCTCTGATTAACATTGAAGTTTTGGATTGAGTTTCTTTGTATTGTAAATTGTATTAATGTGTCAAATAAACCTTTGCTATCTTTAATCCGAGTGTTTGAGTATTAGAATCCAATGCACCACTTGCAAAAAAGATACAAATCTAAGTGGGAGAAAATAGATTGTTATAGGTCACGATTGCAAATCAGTAGTCATTATAGTACACCTTTGAGATCACTTCTTGATTAAGACATGTTTAACTTAATCTAATAGCTTAGGTGGTGCAGCAAAAAAATATAAATATTCCTAATGCTTTAAGAGAAGTGAGATTTCAAAGACTTTGCCATGCTGGTTTTGGCTCGACCCTGAGGCAATTCCTTTGTGTTTTAGAGGTACCACATGACTCCTTAGGAAGGACCCAGTGTATAGTACATATATTAATAGAATTTAAGAAAGGAGGACACAACACCTGTGAGCCCTTAGACTCCTGCCATCACACACTAGTCACATCTAGAAGAGCTTCACTAGACAGTAATTGTCAAAAACAGCTAAGTTATCAATATGGTGATTTCTCCTTTTCAAATAGATTTGCCAAGTTTCCATCTTTTACAAATTAATCACAATTGCTCACTAGGTTTAAAGCCATTAATGCTAACTTGTGAAAGTCCGCGCGGTTAGCCTAATGGCTGTGCGCTTCGCAACTATATGGCTGGGGAAGGAGTGTCCTAAGTTTGATTCCCGTTGGTGACATGAGGAGCTGAAGGATCTTCCTCAGCCATAGCCAAGTTAGCCGGTCTTGGGCATGGACAGTAGGATTTTTTCCTCCAGTTTATCCTGTGGTTTTTCATCCTGCAAAGCAGGCAAACCGGCCTTGAGAACTCAACACTATGGACATAGGATACACCGGGATGTAGGGCTGACCGTCTTATCCTCTGAATGGTTTGAGGTCCGATGATTAATAAACCCTCAACACACGAGGTAAAAGAGGGAAAAAGGAAGATGAGATGCTAAGTTGTAAAATACACCAATATCCTCTCAATAACAGATTTATTCTGATATCATATTTTCTCTAGCAAGTGTTTCACTCATCATGCATGTGTAAAAGCTTAGCAGGATGCAAGTTCAAAACTCCCAAAACCTAGTTTTTCATTGTACTGATGAATTTGCATGACTCATCAAAATGCTATTCAAGATGAACCTGTAGTAATGTCAGATAAATTAGCCTTATTTTAACAAAGAGATAGTAATATATAGATGAGCAAGCAAGCTATAGTAATATATAGATCATCATCACGAACCAATGGCTTACTGCCCGTTGGTGTCCGATGCCTCCTTCACTATCTTCTTCCACCTTTCTTTGTCCAGTGCACAGTGTCGCAGTTTCTGTACACCCATTCCATACCAGCCCTTTATATCATCTATCCATTCTCTGTTGGTCTTCTGTTTAAACCATCCAAAATACCAAACACAAATGTCTTTATCTTCTGGTCCTCACTCATTCTACAGATATGTCCAAATAATTGAAGCTTCCATTTTATAATCTTCTGCATTAGATTCTTTTTTGGTTGTATCTTCCGATAGAGCTCTTCATTTGTGATTTTCTGTACCCATTCTATTCTTAGAATCTTCCTGTAACAAGTTCTTTCAAATGCCAAAATTCTTTTTCTTGATTTCTTATTTATTACCCATGTTTCAGATCCATACAGTACACCGCTAAAGATGCACGTTTCCAGTACTCTTAGTTTTGTTTGCAGGCTGATCACTTTATTTTTCCAGATGTTATCCATGGCCTTCAGATTTGTTCTTCCCTTTGCAATCCTGATCTTTATTTCTCTTTTACAGTCCAAATCATACATTGTTTTACTTCCCAAATATGTGAATTTTTTGTCACTTTCAAAAGTAAACAAAAAAAGACTTTTTTTGTTGACTTTTGTGCTACATTTTCTATATCAGTTCCATCCACTTGTATCTTTTGTTTCATGTTCTTCTCATCAAATACCATTGTCTTTGTTTTTACCAAGTCCATAACAAGTCTGAATCTCTTCCCTTCTTCATTTAATAGTTTCAGTGTTTTTTGTAGTTCTCTTTCATCTTCTTCAATGATAACAATGCCATCTGCAAATCTCAGATTGTTAATTCTCATTCCATGTACAGATATTCCTTTTGCATCTTCCTTCAGTATGTCCATTGCTCTTTCTAAATGTGCGATGAAAATGCTTGGTGATTTTGGGCCTGCCTGTCTAGTACCTCTGCTTGTTCTAAACCATTTCCCCAAATCATCACCTATTCTAACTGCTCTAACTGCATTCTGATAAACATCTTTTAATATAGCTATTAGTTTTTTATCAATTCCATAGGATTCCAGAACTGCTAATGTCACTTTCTGGTCAATACTGTCAAATGCTTTCTGAAAATCAACAAAGCAAGTATATATGTTTTTGTGTTTTCTCCTAGCTTTCTCTGCTATTAACCTCATTGTCAAAATCTTGAATTGTAGTTCTATCCTTCCTAAATCCTGCTTGCTTGTCTGCAAGGTATGCTTCCAATTGTATTCTGAATGTTTTTTTGTCAATATCATCATCATCACTTTACCGAGGTGACTTTTCAAGGCAATTGTTCTATAATTTTTGCATTCTAGCTTATTTCCTTTCTTGTATAATGTCACTAATATTGATTTCACCAACTCCTCTAGCATTTTCCCTTCTTTCCATACCATATTACATAGTTGGTGCATTTCTGTAACCATACTTTCACCATCATATTTAATCATTTCTCCAGTGATGTTATCGTTACCAGGACTTTTGTTGTATTTTAGCCGTCCTATTGCTTTTTCTACCTCTCCTCTTAAAATGTCCATATCATGCTCATTACCTGGTGGTGATATCTGTTTCAATTCTTCAGTCAATTTCCCAATGCTATCTAAATCTAGGTTTTCTTCATATAACTCACTACAGTATCTTATCCACTGCTGTACAATTTTTTCTTTATTCATCAATACTTTGCCGTTTTCATCTTTAATTGTGGTCTGTTTTGGTTGCCACTTTCTATTAATGGTTCTTATCATTTTGTATACCTCCCTTGTTTTATGCTCTCCATAGTACTGTTCTATATTGTTGCATTGGGATTCTAACCATTTCATGTTATCCATTCTGACTGCTTTCTTCACCTCATTACACTTTCTTCTATATTGCTTCTCTATTTGTTCTGATGTATCCCTTCTTATCTTCAACATTCTTTTCTCCTGTATTAAAATCAGTGTTTCTTTTCTAATCCATTTCTTCTTGATCTTCTCTTCTTCTGGTACTGTTTCTTCAAATGCATCTTTTTTCACCTTCACTCTTAGATTCAAGTTTTTTTCTTTCTCCACACTTTTAAGTTTCTCTTCTAACACTGTTCTGTATCTTCTTTCTATTTCTGCTTCACTTATTCTTGCTGTATCTCTTCTATTCTGATGTTGGGGTTTATATTTCATTTTTAATTTCAACTTGATGTTTGCAATCTCGAAACTATGGTCCGAGTCTATATCTGCTCCTTGAAAAGTTCAACACTGCTGTACTGATGTCATCCATCTTCTTTTAATCGTAATCATATCAATTGTTGTTTGGTTTTCCCATCATTTGATCGTCACATCCATTTTCTACATTCCTTTTGTTGAATCTTCTGTTAGATCATCATCTCGTGGTCCACAGCAAATTCTAACGATTTTTTACTTCGTTCATTTCTTTCTCCCAAACCATATTTTCCCATGACTCTTTCCCAATCATCATTATCTATTCCAACTTGAGCATTCCAATCTCCTTCAATAATTAGCACATCTTGCTTTGGTATTGTTTCTATCGTGTCTGTCAGATCTTTGTAAAATAAGTCAATATCCTCATCTATGCCGTCAAATGTGGGTGCATGTATCTGGACTATTGATATGGTAAATGGTTTTGCCTGAAATCTTGCTACTATGATTCATTCATTGACTGGTTTGTAGCCTAACAGTGCCTCTCGAGCTCTTTTGATAAGAAGGAAGCCAACTCCTGCTTCATGCTTAGTGTCATGGCTTGACCATATTACTTTGCATCCATTGATCTCTCTAGATGATGTCCATCGCATCTCTGCTAATCCTAGTATATCACACCGATATCTCTTCATTTACACACGAAGTAATTATAATTTTCCTGACATCCAGAGTGTCCTCATGTTCCTACTGATAACAGTTCTGTTAGTTTCAGTTTCTGTTTCCTTTTGGTATCCCACTTTTCGATCCAACCCTGATTGCTCGATTGGTATTGTGGACCTTGTTGATCCGGGTGATGCTCGAGCCATCATGTTTTACCTGTTGATCCTATAGGCATCAGATAACAATCATGTTTTTTCTTTACAGTCAGAGCATCGACACTCATCTGACTGATCCTCCTCCTTTATCCAGCCTTGGTACTGGCATGAGACCACTAAGGATCATGGCAGAGTTGATAAAGCTATAGATAAGGGAAGACAATCTAGGTGTCCTCTAAGGGTTGTCAAGAAAGAAGCTGTGCTGTTAGGCTATTAGACCTGTTGGCTTTTACTGGGCAGAATCACTAAAAACTGTTTCAGAAAACATATTACTGTATCCGAATACCCACGAGATTTAAAAAAACAGAATACACAGAAATCTGAAACAGCTATGCATAAATACTGGCCCCTACTCTAAGGAAGAACCACAAAAAGCAGGAGCTAAAACAATATCATATTTGACAGTCTTGACTACCTAGTATCCATTCTCTCCTAGCAGCATTACTCCTTTCATCACAAAGGAGTGACAAAAGGAGTAATGCTTCATGATGCTTTATGCTTTTCATGAGATCTGAGATCCCATACTGTATGCGAAACACCTGGAATCCATACTATTTTTTTATCTTTTCATTCATTCATTCTATTTCCTGCAATTTTATTTGTTTCCCATGATTTCCTCTGTTCTGCTTCACAGGATTTCCTTCGTTTTATTATATAAGTAAAGTGAATATTAGATCCAGCATTATTTCAAAGCCGAAGAAGCTATAAAAGTTTTGTAAAAATAAGTTGACTAGAGAGTTTACAGACTCATCGGCATTCACGAATTGCCTTAGTGTGGACTGCTTAGAAAACATAAACACTGCCCAAGTGTCTATATATTCACTTTCTATTAGTCCATTTTGATAAGGTTTCACTGGCCTAACAGCTGTTTCGAATTGGTTGGTTCTCCTCAGAGACCAGGCAGAAACCTTAACAGAGCAAAAATCTCATTCAGTACTAAGGAACTTGAAATGTTGGAGAGGTGTATTTTTCATAAGCAAACTCTCAGTCAGTGCGTAACGTATTTACTAAAATAAAGGCCAAAGGGCTTCAGTTTGGTGATCCAAATTATATAAGTAAAGTGGATATTAGAGCCAAATATTATATCAAAGCCAAATGTAGAAACTATAAAAGTTTCATAGGAGAACCAACCAGTTTGAAACAGCTGTCAGTCCAGTGAAACCTTATCAAAATGGACTAATAGAAAGCAAATATATAGATACTTGGGCAGCGTGTATTTTCTGAGTAGTCCATGCTAAGGCAACTTGTGAATGCCTGTGAGTGTATTCCCGTGAGCTCTCTTTATGGTTTATGGTTTCTATATTCAGCTTTCAAATAATACTGGATCTAACATTCACTTTACTTATATAATTTTGCATCACCGATCTGAAGCTCTTTGGCTCTTTATTTTAGTAAATCCTATGTTTTATTTTCTGCAATTTTCTTTGTTCTGTTTCTTTTCATTTCCTTTGTTTAATGTATGGTTCTTAACATACATAATCGTTGTCTTCAATTTGAATTTCCCACTATTTCCTTTGCATACTGAGACTGGCTATCTGATAGATATCAGCAAGTTGTGTATGGAAGAGCAATATCCAGGAAGAGGAAAGTCACTGGTGATGTACCTCAGGGGTTTGTTTTAGGGCATTGCTGTTTAACCTGTATGTTAATGATATTGGTGAAGATTGGGATGGGGATATTCAGTTGTTTGCAGAGGATGCAAAGTTGGGACGAACTATGAAGAATAGGAAAGAAGATGTGGCCTTACAAGAAGACTTGAATAAATTCACTGAATGGACATGGAAATGGGGATGCAAGTTCAATGTTGCAAAATGTAAGGTTTTAAAATTTGGGAAACAAAGATAAGGATCTGAAATTTAGAGAACACTTTGCCAAAATTGTGAGGACAACACAAAGAATTCTGGGAATGATTCAGAGGACATTGACTTGTAGAAGTAAGGATATTCTTGTCCATTGTATAGGGCTTTGATTAGGCCACACATGGACTTCTGTGCACAGATTTGGTCACCTGGTTTCCAAAAGGACAAAGAGATGTTGAAAAGGGTTTAAAGATGACTTACTAAGGTAGTTTCTGATCTCTGAAATGTCGAATATGAGGAAAGGTTGAGAAAATGCAATTTACAGAGTCTAGTAAATAGGAGAAAGAGGGATGATATGATAGAGACCTACAAGTTAGTAAGGGGTTGTTTTAGGATCAGTGTTGGAGAGGTTTTACAGCAAATGATGGGAGATCAGAGGACATCCCTGGAAGCTGTATAAGGAGGGTGTGAGCAGGGGAGTGAGAAGAAGGTTTCTTGCATGCAGAGTTGTGAATGATTGGAATGCCTTGCTTGAGGGTGTGGTATCTGCAAAGAATTTGAGTGTTTAAGGTACAATGGTACAATGAGCTGTGTGTATGACAAAGGGACCTCCTAGATAGATGAGTCTTTGACTCCATGGGGTTTTGGGATGATGATAATAATAATAAGTGAACTTACAATGTTCTATAACACTTAAACTGGGACTTTTTCATAATCCGTTGTATATCAGTCATTTGTTATAATGGTGTTTGCTAAAGTATGCATTTGATGTAGACTTTAAATATTTAAGCATATATTTTATGAATTTAACATATTTAACAATTCCTTTTTTTGTTAATTACTCTTATATTTCCAGCAACTGTGATTTGCTCGGAACAGATGATATGAAAACAGTGAGAGTTTCTCTGTTATCTCTTATCAAATATTTCATATCTCGTGATGTAAATATCCAAGAAATTACAGCTATCATAGGTTTTTTAATCACTGTTAAACAAGAGGATATGGTAAGTCATTACTGAATTTGCTATATTGTTATTTTATGTTTCATTTTTCTCTTTGAATCATTGCTTATCAGTCAGAAGAGTGGCTGTGCAAATGTCTGCACTCTGAATTAGATTAATTTATTAAATTGATTACTTTTCATGTTACTTTAACATGTTCATACTGTGCTATATATATATTATGTATTTCATATCAAGCAGATTCTTGCTGTTTTATATCAACAGGAACATCTTTAGAAATTCATCTATATTTATGGAATAATAGTTTTAATACAACTGTTCTGTAAACCTTGTATATGTGAACTCTTTCAGTGACATTTAGAATTGCAAAAAGCATTAAAAAGCTTGTTTTCAGATGATTCAAAATTGGGGAGAGCTATGCAAAATCAAGCAGATGTTATGGCCTTACAGGAGGACTTGAATAGATTGCATGAATGGGCAGATAAGTGGAACTTTCAGTTCAGTGTTCCAAAGTATAAGGTTTTGAAATTTCAGAAGCAATAGTAGCATGCATTGCCTGAGTGTGTTATGAATGTAGACACATTCAGTCAGTTTAAGGTACAGGTGGATGAGCTTTGTGTGATAGCATGTACCTTTCACGATGAGTCTGACTTCAGATGTAATTCCATATGTAATTCTTCTGTAGTGAGAAATCTATACATTTAGCTGCCTCCCAGGTCAAAAACTGTATGATCACTCTCACCACCTAGTGGGATCTCCTTGATGTTTCAGATGAGGAGATAGGCCCAAAGCTTAAAGAACAGAGAGTGACAAGTATGAGGCTTATCCTGCTACATAGGGAGTCATCTGACTTTACTTTTGATACTTCTAAACCTCCACCTAAAAGCAGGGTATCTTAATCCAGTTAGGCTACACATCCATAAGCCATTGAAATGCTTTAAATTTTAGAAATATGAGTATGCCAAAGCTGTATAAGTGGGCATAGGTTGAGTGATATCTCTAACAGTTGACACATTTAGTTTTCTTTGCTGAATAGCTTTATTATTATGTTCTTTACTACCACATCAGGCACAGGCCATAGAGCCACAATAATAAAGCTTTTCAGCAAAGAAAATCAAATGTGTCAAAAAGGGAGATCACTCATACATGTCAGAGATGAAAGGATGAAAAGAAATGCAAAAGATAAAACCAGAACAAAATATATCATATTGGGTGCAAAGCGGAAGCTAGCCACCACCACACCTATCCTCTCATGCTGAGAAGGTGACAGTTAAGAAAATATCAATAGCAACTCAAACCCATATGTCTATTCCACCATCCAAAAATGATCACTTTCAATTAGAAACCACTTGTCAAGAAAATTATGGCAGGGATCTCACCTAAAGATAAACCACCAGATGCCTCCATAAAAAAAATGGATACTTCTGTATCTATCGAAAGTAAACTAAACTCACCAAATCATCCTGACACATCATGTGATGTATTGATCTTTTCAGTAGAAAAATATAAGCCTGACAAAGGTAAGCATTCAACATTTCAGAACTCTTACAAATCTACAAAGCAGAAATTTCCCAAAACAATTGGGAAATTTCTACAATGGAACTTTTGTGGAAGTTCCCTGTAGTTTGGTCATTTCACCAAAATATTGATGAAATCAAGGTTCTGCTGCAGAAACAGAAACCTTTCTGTTTACAGGAAACATTTAAAAGGCAGTGAGGACCCATCCTTATGGCATTTTATTGTTGTTCTTAAAGACAGAGTCAGAGTCCTGCTGATGGTGGAGTTGCTACATTAGTGGGCAATCATACTCCTTTCCAACAGGTTCAGCTTAATGCTGCTCTGGAATCAGTAGCAATTTGCCTATCTGTGGGATTTCTTATTACAGTATGTTTCCTTTATTTACCTCCAGGTCATGAGTTAAATGAGACTGAAGGGTTACTACAATTTGCAGACCGTGTTTTTAAAGGGTTACTACAATTTTACAGACTGCGTTTTATAAGTACTTTTAAATGCACATGAGTGACTTTAATGGATATAACACTCTGTGGGAAAGTGCCAACACAAATGGATGAGGTTGTATTATTGAGCGAATGCTTGCAGTCATATCATTGAGTGAATGTTTGAAAATCATGACCTCTTCTTAATAAGTCACTACCTTCTTCTATATGTCTACCTGCTTGTATTTTGCCAGTTTTCCACTGCTCATGTGCGGTGTCATAGAGAACATCTATGAAAGTGATCTTTTTCCTCTTATTTGTACTATGTCTTCATAGGCGCCATGTTTTCCTAGATGAATGACCATGTGAAAAATGGACCGAGCAAACTGAAATACTTTTGCCATCTTGCAAAATTTAATGCTGAAGCAGTAACTCAAACATTTATCAATGAAGCAGTGAAGTATGTCAGTGATTGTAGTGTCCAGGCTTCCAAAAACATTATCTTGATTCCCACTATATCCAAAGTTGTGGTGGAATCCAGAGTGCTAAGCAGCCGGACAAGATCAAGACAGAGTAGGGTTTTATTTTGTGGATACCATACCACATCAAATCTAATAGCTTTTAAACATGCCTGGGCCAAAGCATGCTATGTGAGATATCAGAGTTAAAAACAATGTTGGATCCAATTTACATCATCAATTACTCAAACAACCAGTGCAAAATATGGCCCTTGAAAATAATTAAAGCAATAGCAGAACCATACCAGAATTATCATACAAGTGTAATTGGTAATGGAGAGATGACTGAGAGCTATCCTATTTCCATTGGAATTCTTTAGGGAGACTCTGCCATCATATCTTTTTATTATTACCCTTGGTCATGTATTCAAAGTCACTGGAAATTATTATTATTATTATTTGTGAGACCTCCAAGGAGTCTGAAGACTCATCACGGGAGGACACCCACTGTACAACTCCCCGTCTCCACTACTATACCGAACTTCTACTACCAAGCATCTACGCCAATGCCATCTACCGCCCACAACCACCACCACAGCTAGTATTTTTGTCTGTAAATTGCCTGTGTTCTGAAGGGCCAATTTGTCTGTATGCGAGATGAAAAAACCCAAGTTTCCAGGAGAAAAACCCTGCTTCCTCCGTATGAGATCGGCTAACTCACTTTCAATTGAAAAAGTCCATAAAAAGATTCCTCCCATCACGACGGGAATCAAACTTAGGCCTTTTCTAATTGAAGGGCGCAACGTACCATCGTTCTTCCAATTGTCCTACAGAGGTGCTTAGGAGGCGAAATAAGTATAGAATAACTCTCGAAGACTCAGCAAGACAAACCCACGTAAATAACCTCAGTTTTGCTAATGATGTACTGATTAACTTTAATGTTCAGACTGCTCCAAACCACTTACGTAATTTATGTAAGAATGCAGCACTGATTGGGTTGGAAGTCAACAGCTGTAAAACTATAGTCCTAAAGAACAGAATAAAAGGAAATATTATTATTATTATTCAGGCCTCCAAGGAGTCAAAAGACTCATCATGGGAGGTCCTTCCTAAGACATAAAGTCTGTCAAGACTCACTGAGGGGAGGTCCCCCCCTGAGAAACACAAAGTCTATCATACCACTCTTTAAACTCACTGACCGTTCTCGCTCCCACCACTCCATCAGGCAATGCATTCCACGGCTCAACCACCCTCCACACAAAGAAACCACTCCTTACCCTCTTGCTCACAGTTTCCTTTCGTAACTTCCAGGGATGGCCTCCTGTCATCACTCCTTCCCGCTGATCAACCAAGCGAAAGAACTCCCAAGTGTCAACCCTGTAACCACCTCTCAACAGTTTAAAAGTCTCAATCATATCACCTCTCCTTCTTCTATCCACCAAACTCTGCAGTCCACATTCTCTCAGCCGATCCTCATAACTATCCTTGTACAGTCCTGAAACCATCTTTGTCATCCGTCTTTGTAGCCTTTCCACAGTTAATTTATCCCCTTCAAATCCTGGGAACCAAATCTGTGAACAATAGTCTAAGTGTGGTCTGATCAGAGACTTATACAATGGAATGATAACTCTCTTATCTCTGCAGGTCAGTGTCCTTCTCATAATAGCAGCAATCCTCTGTGTTGCCTTCACCACCTTTGCAATATGTCCCCTAAACTTCAGGTTTCTATCAATCATCAACCCCAGATCTCTTGTCTCCCCTACTTCCTCCAGTATAACTCCTCCCATAGAGTATGCAGCATCCCATCGATGTTTCCCAAACCTCAAGACCTTACATTTTGCTGCATTAAACTGACACCCCCATTCATTTGCCCATCTATCTAGCTTATTTAAATCCTCTTGCAGGGCTACCACATCTGCACTATTACTAATAATCCTTCCCAGCTTCGCATCATCCGCAAACAACTGAATATCCCCCTGCAATCCACTGGCTATGTCATTGATATAAAGGTTAAACAATATAGGTCCTAGTACTGAGCCCTGTGGGACCCCACTTGTAACCCTCTGCTTCCTGGAAACTGCTCCACCATACACAACTCTCTGATACCTATCAGACAGCCAATCCTGAATCCAGTTGACCAATCTGACATCCAGACCCATGTGCTGCAACTTATATATCAGCTTATCTTGTGGCACCCTGTCAACTGCCTTCGCCAAGTCTAAGAAAATTGCAGTATATGCCTTTCCCTCATCTAATGTTCTTGTAACTTTATTATAAAAGGCTAGCATATTGCTAAAACAAGAGCATCCTTTCACAAATCCATGTTGATTCTCACAGATAACATTACCCTCATCTGCCCAATGCTGTACACGGTCACTCACTACTTTCTCCAAGATCTTAACAACTACTGATGACACACAGACTGGCCTATAATTAGACACTTCCAGTCTGTTACCACCCTTATGCAATGGCACTATCTTACCTTCCTTCCATTCCCTGGGCACCTTTGCCAAAGCCAGACTTTCATTGTAAAGCCACGTTAAAGGTATTGTCAATTCGCTAGCACATTCTCTCAAAACTCGTGGCGAAATACCATCCAGTCCCACAGCTTTACTGACATCCAGAGTACTCAGTATCTGAAACACACTCTCCTCCTGTACCTCCAGACCTCGTACCAGTCCTATCCCTCTAGCATTAAAACTGACTCCTCTAGGATGAAATACTCCAATAAAGTCTTCATTGAACAATTCCACTATGTCCTCTGCATCAGTCACTCTATTCCCATTTTTATCCCACAATATCATTCTTCCACAGTCATTTCTCCTCCTACTGGCCACATAGCTAAAAAATTCCCTAGGATTTTCTTTGGATCTTAGGGCCAATCTCCTCTCATATTCCAGTTTCGCTTTCCTTACCACACGAGTCACTCTTCTGGCCTGTGTCTTATATTCTTCACCCATCCTCTCTTCACCTGTCTCCTTATATCTCTTCCATAGCCTCTTTTTCGCATGCAGTTCCTGTTTAATGTTGTTTGTCATCCACTTTACTCCAAATTGCGCCCTCTTCTTCACTCGTGGTATACAACTTACCATTGCTGATAACAAATATTCTTTCACAATTTCCCACGCACTGGTGATATCCCGGCCTTCCAATTCCTCCCTCCATGAAACTTCCCGAAGTTGACGTCTAAGACTATTATAATCACCTGCCTTATAATTCCACATAAGTTCCCGTCTCTTTGATACTCCTGCATGTCTATTCATTTTCCAAGTCAACACCATATGGTCACTCTCTCCAACTGGTGGGAGAGACGTCAACTCAGTTATTATCAACTCTTCTGATGCTATAACCAAATCCAAAATTTTTGAACCTCTTGTTCCCTCTGTTACATGTTGCCTAAGACATTTGTCCCTCAAGAATTCTAGAAATTCCATTCCCCTATTGTTACATGCATCTTCCTCTCTCCAATTTATACTACTGAAGTTAAAATCTCCCATAACAATCATTCTTCTTGCACTTGCCAAACTTAGCTGTCTAAACATCTCCTGGTCCCCATCCTCTGTGCTCCTGGGTCTGTAGCAACACCCCACTAAATATCCTGTCTTGCCTACCTCTACCTCACACCATACGCTCTCAAAATCATTTGTCTCACTTCCTTCCAAATTCTCCACTCTTAGAGGACATAGGTCATCACTTATCATAAGCAGTACCCCACCACCACGCTTTCCCCTCCTATCCTGACGAAAAATGCTATACCCAGCGACTTCTATACCTATTTTTATATCCCCTTCTGTCAACCACGTCTCAGTGATCGCAATAATTTTTGGCCAGGCTGATGCTATCTGCTCCACCAATTCCTCTCCCTTATTCCAGATACTCCTGGCATTAGTATACAGCATATAAATGCCATTGTTTCTATACCCAGCATTATCTCTTCTGGACTCCACTGGGCTCAGTGTTACCTGACATTGTCTCCCTTCTCCCAAGTATCCATTCCCACAAGAGGCCACCCCTGCTATCATCCTCCCTGGGACACACTGACTCGTTCAGAACAGCAATCTCTCCAGATGCCTACGTCCTTCCTCATTCAAATGTAAACGGTCTCTCGCATACAACTCCTCTCTTTCCTCAAACACACTCCAGGCATCCACATATACCAGTCCTCTCTTGTCACACATTCTCGCTATTATGCCATTCAATATCACCGCTCTTCTGCTCAGCTCATCATTATCATACCTAGGCAACACGCACACTATTTTTCCTCTCTCTGTCTTCTTCCGTACAGTCTCAAGCAAAAATCTCATATCTCTCGCTGCCCGACTTACATTACCACTCAAGTCATTCGTTCCTACCATCACAATCATCTCATCCACCCTTTCACCTCTCTTAATTGCCATAGCCACCCTTTTTATTGTTCCTCCTGCAAACACTCCTCACGCATCCTATCTTGAACACCACGGATCATTGAGTCGCCATACATTATACCTCTTACCATTTCCTCGCTCCTATTGTTTCCATTCTCTCCTCTTCTTTCATTCCCATACCTCTCTCTTCTACTGTTTTCATTCTCTCCTCTTCTAGCACTCCCATACATCTCTCTCATTCCCTCTCTCCTACTGTTTCCATTTTCTCCACTTCTAGCACTTCCATATCCCTCTCTCATTCTGTCTCTCCTACTACTGTTTCCATCCGCTCATCTGCTAGCATTCCCATACCTCTTTCTCATTCCCTCTCTTCTACTGTTTCCATTCTCTCCTCTTCTAGCACTCCCATACCTCTCACTCATACTCCCTAAATTCTCTCTCTCTCCTACTCTGATTCGCCTTGCATTTATCTCTTCCATTCTCCTAATCTTATCTTTCATACTTCTGCTCTCATTCACAAGACATTCCACCTCCTCTTTCAACTCATCTATCTCCCTCTGCAGGTCAGTCACTCTTAATCTAAATTCACTCTCCCAAACAAAACCATCTCCTAAACTTCCACAGTCACTCACATCTTCCACACTATCAACTATTATTTTCTCATTCTCTGCTATCATACTACTTGTCTTTCTACATTCATTCCCCGTTCCTGGAGCAACAAAGTCGGATATCGATATATCTAATGTACTTATTTCCTCCAACTGCCTGCATTTTGCGCACATACGCTCTCCACTCTTTTTAACAAGCCACATATGTAATTCACGAGACGCATACATACCGCAAGCACTGCATGCCACAAAGTCCCTTATGATATTGCTAATAATTGAGTTCTTAAATGGCGGAGGACTTGGCGTTACGCCACTTGCGACTGCTGCTGAATCCACCATCATTCCTTACTGCCGAGTAGCGTAATCTTTAATAATTATTCGATTAATAAATAAGAGGGAAAAAAAAAAAAAGTACAAACATCAGAACATTTAAGTACTGAATATAATTAAATAAAATGAAATATAACTAAATACAGTAACTTAGCTTCGAATATTAGGCTAAATACCCACATTCTTGAAGAAGTAAATGATTTTCAGTACCTTGGTTCCTACATCAGTACTCTAGCAGACATAGTGAAAAGAAAGTGCATAGCTCTCCAACTAATACCTAGAAATCAAATCTCATCTGTATAAAACTACCACTCAAGCCATATTTACCTATGGTGCCCAGAACGTCACTATCTAACAAGCCTTCAATATCAATAGCTTTGGTTCAGCATGCCTTCGAACAATACTCGGATATACATGGAAAGAATATATTCCTCACATATGGCCAGTAAAAACCTCTATTAGAAACAATTCAAAAAAGTTAAGTCAGATGGCTGGGACACCAACTTTGACATCCACCTTCAACTACATTCAGTACTCTTTTGCTCTACAGGCCAACTGATAGACACAGAGGAAGATCAAGACCACGAAAATAGCTTTTATAATACATAAACATCTTTTTAAAAATAGGGCACATGAACCATCTGACATTTACCATTTGGCACAAAACGGTGCAACTTGGCTCACTTTCATACAGTAGACTTTATCTCCATGAGTTTTGTTATATGAATGCAATATTCATGTATGAATATTGCATTCATATACATAAATAAATGATGATGATGATGTGAGTATGTTACTGATCCCAAAGCTATTGTGTACACTTTGGGATAAAATTTTGTTAGAATTTCAGAAAAGCTTCACATCCTCGTGAATTTTTAATATTGAAAGAGAAACAATGGCTAATCTTTTCTACTAACAGGCTGGAGCCATACAATAATCTATTCATTAAAAAGGATCTCAAAAGAGCTCTTCTACCTCTCTCTCTCTCTCTCTCGTGTCAGTTCAGTACGTTCCGATGTCATTCATTATGAGATAAAACATCAGAATACTTTCAGAGGAAGAATTTCTGGATTCTTGGCATAAGTCAGATCATTGCCATTCTGAAACCATAAAAAGGATCCAACACAAGAAAATAATTACTAACCTATTGCTTTGACCAGCTATTCATGTGAGATATTGGAGAAAATAGGGTTAATGACAGGCTCCTCTGGCATTTAGAAAGCACTGATCTTCTCTCCAACACATATTGTGGCTTTCATAGACATCGTTCAACATTAGACTATTTAGTCCATTTAGAAGCATGTATTAGACATCATCCAGGAATGGATGCAGATGCTACTTGCATCTGCATCCATTCCTGCATCTAGATTGTCCCCCTCCAATGTCCAAATTACATACTACTTATTTCTTTTCACCACAAGAGTGATACCCGTGCCTTTGTGAAATGAGACATGGCATGCCAGAGTGTGGTCCATTTAGAAATATGTTTAAGTCAATATGATGAAAGCAGTAACTAATTTGAAGGAAGTTTGGTTTTAATAATAACAGTAATAATAATAATAATCTTAATAATCATCTGTAATTGCACAGTTAGCTGTGTGTGCGTGTGGATGCACACACATTAAACAAAGTAATTGCAACCAAAATTTACCTAAATAAACAAATTTGTGTAATATCATGAGAAACAGAGTAATAATATAACATAAAAATTTTTCCATCTAGGCTAAGATATATTATTACTTACTTCTTTTATAAAATATCTTAATATGGATAATTCCACCAGAAATAATCTGTTTGCATATTACACCTTGATTCAGAAGAATGAGAAACTTAAAAATTGCTGATTTTTAGTTATGACTCTTAAAACCATACTATTTGGATACACTTCTGCTGATTAAAGTGCATCCAATATCTGATATTTGAATACACTTCCATCAGGAGAAGATATGCATGTTAGGTTGTATGAAAGAAAACGCAGAGAGGAAAGATAGTATGCGTGTTGCCTAGGTATGATAGTGACGAACTGAGCAGAAGAGCAGTAATATCGAATAACATAATAGCTAGAATGTGTCAGAAGAGAGGATTTGAATATGTGGATGCTTGGAGGGCGTTTGAGGACAGAGAGGAATTGTATGCGAGAGACCACTTGCATTTGAATGCAGGGAAACTAGAATGCCCAAGGTGGATGGTAGCAGGGATGGCCTCTTGTGGGAACGGGTACTTAGGAGAAGGGGGATGACATTAGGTAACACTAAGTCCAGTGGAGTCTAGAGGGGATGATGCTGGATATAGAAACAGTGGCATTTTTATGCTTTATACTAATGCCAGGAGTATCCGGAATAAAGGAGAGGAATTGGTGGCACTGATAGCATCAGCCTGGCCAAAGATTATTGGGATCACTGAGACATGGTTGACAGAAGAGGATATAATAACAGGAATAGAAGTAAGAGGATATAGCATTTTTTGGCAGGATAGGAAGGGAAATTGTCGTGATGAAGTACTGCTTATAATAAGTGACGACTTGTGTCCTCTAAGAGTAGAGGCTTTGGAAAGCAGTGACACTAATGATTTTGAAAGCATATGGTGTGAGGTAGAGAAAAATTTCATCGGATAAAATCCTGTATGACCCTTTCAGAAGTTGTAAGTCTCAATCATATCACCCTCTTTCTCCTGTTTGCTAGTGTCTGCACTCTACAAATTCTCAATCTGTCTTCGTAATCATTTATTCTACAATTCTGATATCGTTTTTAACTTCCTTTGTACTCTCTCCAATATATCAGAATCACAATGGAAACCAGGAGACCAAACCTGCATACAATAATCCAAGTAAGGCTTATCAAGGCCTTGTAAAGAGGCAAAATAACATCCTTATCTTTAGATGTAAATGAACATTTCAGCATTGCAAGTATCTTATGAGTTATATTTGCAATCTTTGCTACATGGCCCATGAACTTCAACTTCCTATCTATTAACACTCCAAGATCCCTAGCCTTGTCAGTTTCTTCTAGCCTAATCCCACTAGTATAATATGACATTGGATATCTAATCATGCCAAAGTGAATGACTTTACATTTACTCACATTGAACCGACACCCATTTTCCCATGCCCATAATTCCAGTCTGTTCAAATCATTCTGCAAGTTCTGCATATCAGCAGCATTCCTGATTACCCTTTCATCATCAGCAAATAGCGGTATGTCACTTGTCAAATCCTTCCCAATATCATTAATGTATAGATTGAATAACAGTGGACCAATCACTGATCCTTGTGGTACACCACTTGATACCTTAAACCTTGTAGACTCAGATTCCCCATATACCACTTTTTAATATCTATCAGTCAGCCATCCTCTTATCTATGCTAATATTGTATAACCCAAACCCATTTTCTCCAATATATGCAACAGTCTACAATGCTGTATTCTGTCAAAAGTCTTAGCAAAATCGAAAAATATCATGGTGTATCCATTACCCATTGTCTAGTTCAATGGTAACATTGTTATAGAATGTGAGCAAGTTGCTAAAACATGACCTTCCCTTAGTAAACCCATGTTGTTCATTGCAAAGTAGAGATTCACTGTCAACCCATTTCTGAATGTTAGCCCTGACCAATTTTTTTAAAATCTTCACCACCACTCCTGAGATACTAATTGGTGGACAGTTGGATGTACCGGTCTTTGCACCACCCTTGTGCAATGGAATTACCATACATTCCTTCCATTCCTGCAGCATGTCCCCTGTTCTGAGACATATTAAACAGCCTGGTTGAAGGAATGGCCAGTTCAGCTGAACACTCTTTTAGCACACGTTCTGATGGAATATCAGAACGTGTGCTAAAAGAGTGTTCAGAACGTGTGCTGAACACTCTTTTAGCACACGTTCTGATATTCCATCAGTCCCTATTGCTGAATTCTTCTTCAATTTGTGCAACAACTCTAATACCTCAGCCTCACACACCTGCATTTCTTCATCTAGTGAAGAAGTAACAGTGAGCGCAATGCTGTGTTCACCAGGTTGATAGCTTTTAACAAAATGAGCACTCATTAACTGACCGTCCGTACACTTAGCCTAGAGCTGTGCGCTTCGCAACCATATGACTAGGGAAGTAATGTCCCAGGTTCGATTCCCATCGAAGATGTGAAGAATTTGAGGATCTTCCTCAGCCATAGCCAAGTTAGCCGGTCTTGGGTGCATGCAGTAGGGTTTTTCCTGCCAGTTTATCTGGCATTTTTCATCCTGCAAGCAGGCAAACCGGCCCCATGAACACACACGGATCTACAACCATAAATACTTAACCTCCATGAGGGGCCTCAACTCGTCCCAATAGGGACGGGGGAGAAAAATGGAGGAAACTCCATATGAATAAATAAATAAATTAACTGACCACTTCTGCATCTGTAACCCTCACGCCATCTGTATTTATAAGAGTTATTCTTTCATATTCATTCTTTCTTATACTTGCAGCATATCGATAGAATCTTGTGGGTTGTCTTTAGCACGCAGAGCCAGTTTCTTTTCATACTCAGACTTTGCTTTCTATACAACAGTTGTGACTATTCTAGCCTGCTGCTTATAATGTTCATAATGGACGCGTCTTCCTTATGCAAACGATATGCTTCCACATCATGCTTTTCTTACGAATCTCTTGCTTAATAAATTTAAGCAAGATACTTAATAAAATCAATTTAATAAAGATTAAATTTGACTCCTACTCTATTTATTCTTTGAACTCTCAGGACACATTCTGATATCGCATCATTTAAGTATTGTTTAAATGCTTCCCGTGCACTGTCGATATTCTTTCCATCCAGCAACCGATCCCAATCCACTGAACTCGGTATACTCCTCGGTTGGTCATAATTTCCTGCTTTAGTTCAGCTTGTAACCTTTTCTGAATGGAACATTAATAAACTTAGTCACTTCCCAAGTGAGTATCACATGATCACTGTCACCAACCAAAGGCAAAATAGTTACGTCTTTAACTGAAACACCTTCTGACACTATAATCAAATCTAACTCTCTTTACCCTCAAGTTCCTTCTGTCACATGCTGCTTGAGGAATTTGTCCCATAAAAGTTCAATAAATGTATTTTCATTCTTCTCATGAGATTCTACTGCTACCCAATCAATATTTGGATAATTATAGTCTCCCATTATGATTACTCTTTTCATGCTCATCTTTTCTATTTGGTGATGCATTTCTTCATCACTAGCAACTGATCCACCAGTTCTGTAACAACACCCTACTATCTAATTGATCTTGTTAGATTCCACCTCACACCAGATGACTTCATACTCAGTGCTACATGAAATATTGTTAGTAGTAGTAGTAGTACAATCATAAGTCTCAACTCTAACTGGATTCAAGTCATCCGATATCGTTAACACCACATCCCCTCCTCTCCTATCTTTTCTATCCTTCCTAAAAATACTATACCCTTAACACTCAATACCAGTTAGTAGGTCTGATTCTGATAGCCAGGTCTCACTAATACCTACAATCTGAGGTCGGAACATATTGACTAAGGCATCAAACTCTATCCCTTTGTTTCTGATACTCCTAGCATTCGTGTACAGACATAATAATCTACCTCTTTGTTCTTTTGTATTGTCTTGTCTGCAGTCTGCCTGACAATTGGACAACTTACCCATCTCTATTCTTCTGTAATGTCTTACACTTGTAGACATCTTTGCACACATTTGATGGGTCCGAACTGGACAAACACAAACCCGAAATCGTTCTCCCCTCTTCAACATTTCCATGATAAAGCCCGTTCCTGTCATTAACACAGTTATATACCATTGTCGCTCTTACACTCACATTCGCACCATTCCTTCCTTTATAATTTAGTTTCCCTGACTCTCTGTGTTAGGTCTCATACCAGTTATTAGTTTTTCTAGATTCCTGATACCAAATGCACTTAGATGTAGGCCATCCCTCTTATACAAATCCAATCTTCCCTCAAACTCACTGCACACATCCAAAAACTCGCATCCATTCCTTCTATACAGCAAGCATCGAATCATTTGCCATCACAGCCTTCTTCTTGATTCATTTTTATCATAGCGAGGTAAAATACTGACGATATTCACTTTCTCACTCTTCACTCTCACTTCTTCCAACAACCCTTTCATGTGTATGTGTTATTTCAGTTTTAACGAGGATGTCTCTTTGACAGAGATGAAATATTGGAGCAATTAAATCCATTGTTTAATTATTTCTTTGTGTTGCATTTATTCTCTTAAATTTAATTTTGATGGTAGATTGGTAGCTTCTGCAGAAGATATTGACAAGGTATTCAGTGAGCAATTAATCAGGGTATTTCATTGATATCAACGTGAAATCATGAGAAACTCAGGTGTAGAGGGAATGAGAAAAGATGGCTTACTTGTGAGTTAGCAATAGTAATGCAATAATACTTGATTACATATCACTGTGTCTTTAGGAAATGTTCCAGGTAATTAGCATCAGCCTTGTTGTTATACCCTTTAACAATAGTTTTGCAATAGGACAAGTTCCAAAAGGGTAGAAGTAAGGAAGGGAAGCAAAATTGTTCCACATCATTATAGTGGTGATAAGACCAAAGCTGTAAATTAACAGACCATTCTGTTATAACTGGTGTTGGGAAGGGTGAGAACTAAGATACACAAGTAGGTTGATATTGAAAGGTTATTTTTCACTTGGTTAGAGTATAATAAAATTAGTTTAATCCTTTATCCAAGTGTGAGCAAACAAAGTTTGCGCCTGAAAGTATCTTCAGGACTAGGGTAAGGTGGTACAACACCAGGGAACTCGTTGCAAAGGTGGAGCAAGCTAACATCACTCCTATCTCAGTATCTCCTATAATGCAAAACACATCTCCTTGTGGATATGTCTAATGTTATGCATTAAGGGAAGGGCCACTACCCAGACTAGTTTCCACCTTTATTGAGGTCTCTTCAGTGGGAGCCAGGCCCAAGTGGAGATACCAGGCAGAAGCATTAGCAGGTCATCTCTACCTATAGGAATTGCCAAATGGTGTGCCACCCTTTTTTAATAAATTACCCTGAATTTAGAGAAAGATGTTGAAAGTTTATTTTTCACTTGGTAGGAGATACTGAGATAGGAGTGTTGGTAGCTTGCTCCACCTTTGCAACGAGTTGTCCTGGTGTTGTATCACCTTACCCCAGTCCTGAAGATACTTTCAGGTGCAAACTTTGTTTGCTCACACTTGGATAAAGGATTAAAGTAATTTTATTATAAGTAGGTTGATAACAGCAATATTCTCTGCTATTGTCAGCATGGGGGTCAGTTTGATGAGCTTTGCATGTGGTGTATCTACTTCCCATCATGGGTCTAACTCCATGGAGGGCTGATGTTAATGTTCATAGCCACATACACAGGATTGCAAAATGTGAAAGCTAAAGATTAACTAGACAGTGCTCTGGCAATATATAAGTTGGTTATTTTTAGAGATAGATGTGTCTTCAAGACACATCTATCTCTAAGAAAGTACAAGTATTGTTTATTTGTATGCATATTATGTGTTAAATATAGTTGATGCTATATATACGAGGGACGTCCAGAAAGTAAGTTCCGATGGGCTGTCAGAGAAACAAAAATATACTTACAAAAAACTTTATTGGAAATTAAAGTAGACATCTTTCACTAATTTTCTACATAATTTCTGCCATTGTTCAGGCACTTATCATAATGGGACACCAAGAGTTGTGTACCTTCATCATAGAAGGTTGCTGCCTGTGATGCTAACCACATATTGACTGCTTCTTTGACCTTGTCATCGTCTTGAAACCGCCGGCCACCAAGGAAAGATTTCGGATGTTTGAACAGGTGAAAGTCACGGTGCAAGGTCAGGACTATATGGGGGGGGGGTGGAATTGTTCCCAGCCGAAGATGGCAAGAAGTTGTTGTGTTACACCAGCTGTGTGTGTGGGCAGGTGTTATCATGAATCAAAACAATGCCCCTGGTTGTTGTTTTGATTCATGCCATGTCATTTATTCTGGATCGCACAATGCAGTTTCTTAAGGGTTTGGCAGTACATACTCGTGTTGATTGCGGAGCCTTGACCCAAGAAGCCTACAGCAAAATTCCTCGTCTGTTCCAAAACACAGTGCACATGATTTTCCGAGTGGAAATCGTTGTCTTCAATTTCGTCTTGACTGGTGAGGAGATGTGCCTCCACTCCATGGACTGTTGTTTGGATTCAGAGGTTGTATGCAACACCCAAGTCTCGTCCCCGGTGACAAGTCTGCTCAGGAAAGCATCGCCTTCCTCATGGTAGCGTGTCAAGAATTCCAATGCACTGCCCAGCTGATTCACTTTGTGTTGTTCTGTAAGCAACTTTGGCATCCAGTGTGCACACAGTTTCCAATAATTCAGTTTCTCTGACACAATTTCATGAAGACATGAACGTGAAGCCTCTGGAAATTGCAGCAAGAGTGACGACCTAGTGAATCCCCTATTCTGTTGAATTTTCTCTTCAACTGACGCACCAAATCGGCAGTCACTAAAGATGGTCGCCCTCTCCGTTCATCATTGTGCACACCTGTCCTTCCTTCATTAAAAAGTCTTGCCCATCTTCGTACCATTGAATCGCTCATTGCATGGTCTCCATAAACCTCAATAATTTGCTGATGAATTTTAGCTGCTATAATGTACCTTGTATTCAAGAAATGGATAACTGGGCCTAATTTTACATGCGGCAGCCTATTCGATTTTCTTAGACATTATAAACACACACTAAGAAGCGTACGCACTACGAGAATGTCTGAAAATGGCACCAACGCCTTGCCAAGGAATCAACAAACTCAGCATGCATGCACACCACTGCGATCGCAGTGCTGCAGTGAAAATATTTAAAAATGGAACATATTCTGGCGTCCATCATATATTTATCTAAATATTATATATGATCTTTCAGATCAGATCCATGTTGTTTATTGTTTATTGTAATCATTTATTATAGGTGGTAGAAGTACTAGATATGATGTTAACAACCATTGAAAGCAACACAGTAAAAGATCAGCTATTTCTCCTACTCTATGAACCAGGCTGTTCTGAACTCCTTTATCCTCTTCTTTTGAATTCTGATTTTACAGAAAGATTAAAAGTGAAAGTTTTAAAGGTGAGCAAGTGAATTTTAATATTTTACTGTTCTGAATTCTAATACTGTTTCTGACTTAACTTTATAACAGACCGTGTTTTGAAATAAAATCGTTTACATAAAAATAGTAGTATTAGTTTAATGATATGCTTTACTTTTCTTTCCTGTGTAAAGGATTCCACCTTCATGGAGTCTCAAGACTCATTGCAGGAGATCCTAATTATCCTCACAATGTTATACCTCTCCTTGAACCCATTAACAGAAACAGTGCTAATAACTGACTCTAACAACCCATTCCATTCATTGACAACTCCCCAAGCCAAAAATATAGTCCTCTCTTCCCAACTAACTGCAATTTTACTCAACTTCTAGGGATAACTGCTTGTTCTGCACCTTCAGCCCAGCCAATTGCTGAAACATTTCCCCTGCATCAATCCTATGAACCTCTTTAAGTGACTTAAATTTTTCTATCATATCCCCTCTTTTTTTTGCCTATAAGCTATCTTCTGCAACCTACACACCCTCATTCTATCCTTATAGGGTACATTCCACAGACCATTCACCATCTTGATTGCTCACCTCTAAATCCTCTCCACCACCTCTTCATCCCTAAGAAACCCAAGTGACCATACCTGACCACAGTAATCCAGTTGTGATTGTATCAATGGATGATAACTCCCTTATTCCCTTATTAGTGTATTCTTCAGCAATCAAGTAATTCTGTGAACCACCCTTGCTACTTTAGCAATGCCTTCTAAAATTCAGCTCTCTATCTATTACTATCCCCAGATCCCAGGATTCATCTATTTCCTGGAATATAGTTCCATCAATGTGGTACAGAGCCTGTAATCTATTTATCTAAAATACATAACTTTACATTTCTCCACATTTAACTGATACTCATTATTTTTGTTCATACTGGCAGCCTATTTAAATCATCCTACATTGCTTTGATTAACTATTACTCTACCTAATTTTGCTTCATCAGCAAACAACTGAATATATCCTTTCAGGTTACTTCCTATATAATATAATTTATGTATAACTTAAACAGCAGTGGTCCCAACACTGAATCTTGTGCCACACCAGTTATCATCTGTTTTCCCCTCGATTCTTCCCCTCCATATACTACTTTTAGATATCTGTCCAGCAGCCACCCTCTTATCGATATAACCAATGTCATATCCATCCCCATTAGTTCTAATTTGCATAACATAATTTGCATAACATTCTGCCATTTCCTTTATCCAACTCAGCTCATAGAGCCTCCCTTATGCAAAGGAATTATTTTGCCCTCTTTCCACTCCCTTGGAACTCGACCAGAGCTGAGACTTAAATTAAAGAGCCTAGTCAGAGGCATTGCCAGTTCCCTTGCACATTCCCACAAAATGCAAACTGATATCCTATTTAATCTCACAGCTGTATTCACATAGAGATTCTGCAATATCCCAAGAACCCCCAATTCATCCACCTCTGCTCCCACATAAATCTCTGTTACACATGTCACAGCATTAACCTCACTTGTATGATATAACTTGCCAAAGTGGTCACTCAGTAACTCTACTGTTTTATCTGCTTGTGACCCTCAGCATTCGTTAAAGTTATTTTTCCATAGTCATTCTTCATCTTACTTGCTACATAGCAAAAGAACACTTTGGGATTTCCTTTGACCTGCTCTGCTAGTTTCGTCTTGTAATCTGATTTTTTCTTCCTTACCATACTGGTCACCTTTCTCCTTATATACCCTTCACAGCATTTTCTTTTTCTACAGTTTATACTTAAGATATTGCTCATCCATCTAACTTCTACCTGATTAACCTTCCTTATCTTAGGTATACAATTTATTTAATATTGATTCTTCTAGATGCCTCTTAACTATCTCCCATGCACTATTAACATTCTTCCCTTGCAGGGTTTTATACCATGGCACAGATTAAGCTTCCTCCTATAATCACCTTAATCACCTGCCTTGTACTTCCACATATACCCCTTATTGACAGAATATATTCCTCATTTTTACTATCTCCCAAATCAAGATTGAAGGCAAAGTGGCCAACTTGATTACAGATAGCTCTTTTGATCCTATGACCAGGTTCAATACTCTCCCACCCCTAGTCTCCTCTATCACATGTTGCCTTATGTAATTATCTCTTAGTAGGTGTATAAATTCTATTTCCTTCCTGCCATGTGATCTTTCTTCCTTCCGGTCTATATCTCCATAGTTGAAGTCCCCCCCATAATAATCGCTCAACCTATACTCATACTAATTTGGTGATGCATGTCTTCCAGATCATCTGTAGAACTCTCTGGTCTATAGCAACAACCAACTGTATATTTTGTCTTACTTACTGGCCTTAATCTCACATCAGATTGTTTCAAATGAACAGCCATCCTCCGCTAGTCTACTATTCTTTTTGGCTGTAATTCATCTGCTATCATCAACAGTACTCCTATCCCATCCTATCTTCTCTATCTTTCCTGAAAATACTAAACCATTTGCATTCAATCCCTGTAACTACATTATCTGCTGTTAACCAAGTCGCACTAATTCCTATAACTTTTGGCAAGGTTGCACTAACTAATGCCAAAAACTCCTCCTTCTTGTCCCTGTTACTTCTGGCATTAGTATATAGAAACTGCAGCATCCCTTTAGTTCCCACCCAAAACCCACCTTTACTTCCTGAATTGACTACTGTATTCAATATTTATCCTTGCGAGATCAGGTTCTGCACTTGTTCGTCATTTTCACACTCACTCGCATCATGGGTGCCTTTACACATTCAACTGCATCCTCAATTGCTTAAGTTTTCCTGAATTTGCACTTCTCTCTCTCTCTCTCTCTAGATGCCTAACACTAAAACCATTTAGCTGCAGCCTATCAGCATTATACAAATCCTTCTTGACATCAAACTCAGGCCATGAGTCCATAAACTTTACATCATTCCTCTACATCATCAATATTTTTGCTATCATCACCCCTTCTCCTCAATTTTCACCTTTATCATAGTGTAGGAGGAGACTTAAATCCTCACCTTCTGGTTCTTCAGTTTTGCTTCGTCCAAAAACTGCTTCACATCCTCCCTCATAGACTACTTCTCACCTCTCAGATCATTAGTGCTAACCAAGGTAATTAATTCTTTCAGCTTACCTTTTTGCATCTGGATGTTATGACTAATATCATTAATTTTTTCACCAGGGCAACATGATTTTGTTATGCTTTCATTAAGTACTCCTCTGATCACAGTGTCTCCATTCATAACTTCTCCTTACCTTGTTTTCCTCATTTGTTCACATGATCTCTATTTTTACCTCAGACCACCTGCATCTTTCTCTTCTCTTTACATCCCTGCTAGTTTCTTGCTTCTTCTGCAACTTTTCACTTTTTTCAATTTCACTTTTTGTCCTGTGAAGGATAGCATGCTATTTCCTTATTTAGGTCTATTTCATTCTCCTCTATTTCCACCACCACTCATTCAGTATTAATTCCGACATACATATTTGCCATTTTACCATCGAAACTGTCTACTCTACTAACATTTGTTTCATTCTTGCTACCTAACTGGCACGTGCTGTCAAAACACTTAATACACTCATTTACTAGTTTCACTCTCTCCGTCCATAAATCCTTTAATTTTTGTGACATAAACATCTCTCTCACACACACTACACTGTACAAAATCACATAAATTCAAATCACTAAATAATGACATCTTTGCCATTCTTGTTTCTATCATGCATTGCCATTATACTGACAATATTGTACTTAAAAAAAAAATACAGTGCTTACTTACAAACTAAATAACTCAGTCAATCACACACTCGTATAAAAAAAAACTACAATGATTTAACCCAATATTATTAGCTAAAACATGAAAAAATGACTTATCTTTTGGTAGTACTAATAACAACACACACACACAATGGACCCTCTCATAGTTGTTCCCCCTTGCAACCCCATGAGAGGTCGTGACCACAACTACATTTAATAGAATGACGATTATCATTGTCATCCTAGTAAATTTAGTTGATATCATGTTCTATATGAGATTATGATATATGTACAAATGAAAAAATCGATTAATGTATAAATTTTGGAAGAGTGGTTGATTTTTATTTCACTCTACTTGTTGGACTTTTGTTCAGTCAAAGATAAATCCATACAAAAAAGTTATGAAACTGCATCAAAACCTGGCTTAAAAGAAAGTTCAAAGAAGCTTGTGAGATGCTGAAACATCATCTGAATATACCAAAAATTATGGAATAATAATTCCAAGAATCTGGAGGACCCATCTGCAATCTATATAACATCCAGAACATGATGTTTAATGTAGTTCTGCTATAAAACTTTATTTTTATTTATTTAGTTGTTTTTTTCCTGTTCTCTTTCACTATTATTTGACTATTAATATACAGATATGTATAAAATTTATTTTATTTTATTAATTTATATTTTTGTATATATTTTATCTATTATCATTATTATTATTATTATTTATTTTTTTAATTATAAGTTTTTTTTTTAACAGAGGTCAGGCTAGGGTACTATATCAGGTAAGGATGTACGTTATCCCCTCTGTTATTCATTATCTATATGGATCACATTATGAAGGAAAGTAGTATTAAACCTGATATCAAACTTGGAGATGTTAATCTCAGCACTTTGCTTTATGCGGACAATGTTATATTTCTAAATAAATCCGCTAGAAGTCTGCAGGACTTCCTGACTAAATTGAAAAACTGTTGTTATTGATATGGTATGAAGATCAGCAATAACAAGACAAAGACAATGAAAATAGGCAGAAGAGCATTGAAAATATCAACTGCATTGTGAATGGAGAACCTATAGAACAAGTAAAACATTTCAGCTACTTAGTCATGATTTTTAGTGAAGATGGTAAATTAAATATGGAAATAGACAACAGAATCAACAAAGCTGGTGTGGTAGGAAGTCAATTGAATAAATTTATATGGAATAAGAGAGAAATTAGTAAAAACACTAAATTAGCTGTATACAAGACAGTGTTCAAACCAATTTTAACTTAGGAATCTGAGAGCTGGGTTAGAAATAAAACACTTGACCAAAGACTAGACACCACAGATATGAGAGTCCTGAGAAATATTAGGGGAATGAACAGATGGTGTCAATGGCAATATCATATTAAAAATGAGGATATTAGGAAAGAACTTTACATTGACAGCATCCAGGAATGTGTTAGCAGAGTTAATCTCAGGTGGTATGGTCACTTAAACAGAATGAGCGAGGAAAGATTAGCAAAACAAGCGTTCTCTGCCAGGTTGGCAGGAAAAAACCGACAGAAAGACCAAGATGTAGGTGGATTGATATGGTAGAAAGTGCCTTAGAGGACAGAAATATAAGATCTGATAACGTTTGAGTCTTGACAGGTAACAGACTGATTTGGGGGAAAATTGTAGATAAGAAGTTAGTAATGATGTAGTATCCTGTACTACATCATTATCCTGTACACCCCCTTGAGGGTACATGGCAAAAATTTGATGATGATGAAGTTTGGAAGTAGATCATATGAATATTCTTAATTACTTTTTGTAAATATCAATTTCACATGAGAGGTTGCAAAACTTATAGCGCATTAATTCTGTGTTTATATCCAAATAATAATTTGTTATTTAATGGGAAGAAAGTTAAAAATGGATTGTAATTGCTAGAATCTATATGCTATAAAGAATCTTCATGGATGAGATAATGCAATTGTAAAATGAATCAAAGAGAATACATGTCATGTACAAAAACGAATGGCTGAGGATACAAAAAAAAAAATAATAATAATAATAATACATGTAAGAAAATAGTAGCTTATCATCACTTCACAGGTACTATCTAAAGAGAATGACTTTCCAGGTCTTTGAAGATGTTGAATTGAGACAAACATTATTTTATGATGAGTATGTAGATTTTTCTATCAAAAAATGATACCCAACACTGGGTTTAATAGGTCTTGATAATATAGGTAGTTAAGCCAACTAGTTTTGCTACATATGCTAGTGGCTTTTTCTGGGTTAGGAAGAAAAATACAATAAGCTGTAAACTAGTATATAACTAAAATCAAACATGTAGGGACTGTTACACAAAAGTAAAAAAAATAGAAACATGTCGAGCGTGAATGCTGGCATGGGTCAGTCATTGTTCAGTAGGTATGCATGATAGTTGGCAGAAAATTTAAAGTTTGTGTGGAAAGATCTAATAATTGACTTCCAAATATCACATAAAATCATTCCTTGGTTTCTGCTGAGTGTGTCTTGTGAGTGGATAACCATCATAGCATCTTTGATGTTGCAGGTATTGAAAACGAAGCTTTTGTCCCATTCAGTATTGTGGTGAGTGCGAGTGAAGTGGAAAGCTAGGTATGAGCTGCCTTCTCTATTGTTGTTTATGTCTTTAATATGTTCTTTTTTGTCTAATTTTCAAACTTCTAGATGTGTGCCCTCGTAAGCAGGGTCACAAGAACATGGAATATTGTAAACTTCAGGATGTTTGTTGAAAGGGTTGTGCTCCTTAGGTAACATAACAGAACTCATATAAGTCACAGTGGGCTTGAAAGCCACTCTTGTGTCATGAGATTTCAGGAGATTGGCAATTTTGAGAGAAAGTTTGCCAATATAAGGGATGGAAACTAAGGCTCTGTAGTGAATGTCAAGGATCTGTTGTGGAGCAGGAGTAAAGAATAGTATTCTTTGTACCATTTTCTTAGAATATCTAGTTCACCAATAGTTGGAGAAGATGAAGGAATACCAAAAGAAGAATTACATTATCTACTCCAACTATTGGTGAACTGGATGCTCTAAGAAAATGGTACAAAGAATACTATTGAACGCATGCAGTTAATTTTGTAGACTCTTGAATACCATTCAAAGGGTTGTTAGATTTCTTTAGAAATCTCCACCAGCACTTATTAATTTAAGACTGATTTAAATGTGTCCTTTATGTTGATTCCTGTTCACAGAGGCTATTGTGGTATTGGTAGAAATAGCTCCAAGGTGGCAATTATAACAGTGCATGTCGCCAGACTTCATTCTGGCAGATTGTGTAAACAATGTATTTTGTAGAATTTTCTTGCTTCATTAAGAAATTTAGCTCTATCTTTTGTTTCTCTTCAACCGAGGTAAGTGCTCTGTGGTGAAGTATTCTGATGACTGCAGCTATCTCTGTAAGTCCAGACTGTTGCATATTTTGAGTTATAGCATTTACGAACAACAATTTTTGATTTATTTCTATCATAAACTGAATTTTTGCATGCCTATGGATGCAGAAATGGACAAAGGTATTTCATTCTTCTAATCCAGGGGTGGGAAACCTTTAGGCATTCAAAGTCTGCATATCACTTCACGGATTGCTCATAAGTCTGTACACTTCATGTATGATAAAATTGCTAAAATTATGAAGTTATATGCATATGGTATTAAAATTGATATCATAACATTAAAAATCTATTATTATTATCCTAAGACCCCATGGAGTCAAAGACTCATCTGGGAGGTCTCTTTGTCATACAGACAGCTCATCATACCTTGCTTTAAACATATTCAAATTCTCTGCAGACACCAACCAGTTGTGAATAATTCCAATTGTTCACAACTCTGCATTCAGAAAACCTACTTCTCATTCTCTTGTTCAGACCCTCCTTATACTGTAACCTGTATAATTTCCAGGGATGACTTCTTATTCTCTCCTGATCTTCCACCATTTTATCAAAAACTTCTTCATCATTGATCCTATAACAATTCCTTACCAACTTGTATGTCTCTATCACCCCTCTTCCTCCTATCCACTAGACTGTAAATTGCATCTTCTCAACCTTATCGTATATTCAACATTCCAGAGATCAGACACCACCTTAGTCAGTTCTCTCTTGACCCTTTTCAACATTTCTTCATCCTTTTGAAAACCAGGTGATCAGATCTGTGCACAGTAGTCCATATGTGGCCTAATCAAGGTCTGATACAATGGAACAAGAATCTCCTTACTTCTACAAGTCAGTGAAGAAGTAAGAAATTTTAATAAAAATTAAAATTTTGTACTGACATTCATTTTTGATAAATAGTCTGAATAAATTTTCTCACTGCTGTGCTGCACTTTTTTTTCTGTTTGTTTTGGTGATATTTCTGCTGTCTTTCTCAAAGCTTCTACTAAGCTTATGTGAGGAAGATATTTATATTGTGTACAAGCCTGGCGTTGATTTAACTGTGTATATGTATGTATATATATACATATGTGAATATAGATAAATATTATTATCAGCACTCTTTTTGTAAAACAATAGGGGCCAGTACTACTCATTCTTTACTAGTGAGAAAAATTAAAAATTAAAATAAAATGAAAGAAAACTAAAAAATTGTTTACTTATATTTTTACTTAATAGTCTGATAATGTTTTTGGAATAAGAACAAAGAAACTAAGTACATAACACATTTGATTAAACATAAATTTATTGTACAAGTATGAAGGTCGTACTTCCCACGATATCAGCAAAGCTGGTATCGTGGGAAGTCAATTGAATAAATTCATATGGAATAAGAAAGAAATTAGTCGGAACACTAAATTAGCTGTATACAAGACTGTGTTCAAACCAATTTTAACTTATGGATCTGAGAGCTGGGTCAGAAGTAAAACACTTGACCAAAGACTAGAGACTGCAGATATGAGAGTCCTGAGAAAGATTAGAGGCGTGAACAGATGGCATCAATGGCAATATCATATTAAAAATGAGGATATTAGGAAAGAACTTGACATTGTCAGCATCCAGGAATGTGTTAGCAGAGCTAATCTCAGATGGTATGGTCACTTAAATAGAATGGGAGAGGAAAGATTAGCAAAACAAGTGTTCTCTGCCAGGTTGGCAGGAAAACGACCCAGAGGAAGACCAAGATATAGGTGGATTGATATGGTACAAAGTGCCTTAGACGATAGAAATATAAGATCTGATAATGTTGGAGTCTTGACAAGTAACAGACTGATTTGGAGGAAAATTGTAGATAGGAAGTTATTAATGATGTAATTTTTTCATGTAGTACTGTCATATCCTGTACACCCCTTGAGGGTACATGGCAGGAATTTGATGATGATGATGATGATGATGATGATGTATGAAGGTCGTTTGAAAAGTTTGATAAATTTCTAGTAGATGGTGACACAGTTCTTTCATTCATACCAGTGTTGGCACTTATCATCTTTTTCATGACCCCTGTCAAAATTTTAGCCACGTGCGACTTGTATTTCTCATTTGGCAAACATTTAAAATGACTGTGTTCGCATTTTTCATAAAAATGGAGAAAAACAAGTTTCGTGTAGTGATAGAACACTTTTATTTGAAGAAGTGAACGGCCGCGCAGATCAAAGCCAAGTTAGATGCATTTCATGGGGACTCTGCACCAGCATTAAAGACTATTTATTTTTGGATAAATGAGTTTGAACGTGGTCGTAAGTCCATACTTAAACATAAGGATGTTTAGCATGCTCTGGACGCCCGACTGAGGTCACTATGAATGAAATGATTAACAAAATCCATGGTATCGTTATGGAAGACCACCGAGTGAAAAAGCGCATGAAATTGCTGAGATAGGCATTTCAAGTGAATTGGTGTATAATATCCTGCACGAATAATTGCACATGAAAAAGCTGTGTGAGCGATTGTTGACTGTCAGTCAAAAATGCATGTGAAAAGACATTTCAACACAGTGTTTGGCAATGTTTAATTGCAGTTTGCAAGATTTTTTTTTGCATCGATTTGTGACCATAGACCAAACTTGGATCCACCACTACACACCTGAGTCTAAGCCGCAGTCAAAACAGTGGACAATGCCTGGTGAAAGAGCATCTAAAAAAGTGAAGACTGTTTTGTCAGCTGGGAAGGTGATGGGCACTGTTTTATAGGATTCCTAAGGAATTATCATGATAGACTATTTGGTAAAAGATAAGACAAGAACAGAAGTGTATTTTGTGTCATTGTTGGACTGTTTAAAAGAAGAACTGAAGAACTGCGCCAAGATTGGTGCACAAAAAAGTACTCTTTCATCAAGACAATGCATTGTCCCGTCCCACACACCGGCCGTCACAATGTCAAAATTAATTGTACAAATTGGTTCCACATCCACCTTATTCTCCGGACTTGGCTACATGTGACTTCTTGTTCCCAAACCTAAAAATTTGGCTCGGCGGGAAGACGAGGGTGTCATCAAGGCTGTTAATGGCTATTTTGCACATTTTGACAAATCCTACTTTTTAGATTGGATGAAAAAATTGGAAACTCTCTGGACCAAATGTGTAGACCTCGATGGAGACTATGTTGAGAAATAAAAGGTGACTTTTTCCCATAAAAAATGTGTTTAACTTATTTTTACCAAACTTTTCAAACAACCCTCATATATACAAAATCAGTAATGTATATGGTAATTTTAATAAACTGTTTATAATTAAACTAATTTCATTATTATTACATGACACATGGGAGGGCACACCACTCCATATTGCAGATATAAAAAAAAAAGTGTTATTTAGCAATATCTTAAAAAGTAGATGTAGGGAAAAAATCAAATTCCATTAAATAACTAAATGTATTTTCATACTAAGTAAAAAAAAAAAAAAAAAAATTTAATTAATATTATAAATTTAAGTAAATTATCACATATCACTGTTAATAAAGGTTATGATACACTATGTCATTGTGCACCATCTCACAAAAAATAGCTCTGGCTATTATCATTATTATCATTATCATGTAAAAGCGAATGCACGCGCACGCACACACACACCAGCATGCATGCACACCAACCTTTTTGAAAGGGGGAGGTGTTTGACAGGGCATATTTTGTCATTGTATTTGGTACTCAAGAAAACATCTTTTTTCCTCCCTAATTTTCCATCATGCTATAATATCTGTATTGCACAAGTTTCTCCAAACCTTTCCATTGTATGTGTCCAGCAGTGGGTGATGTAAGCTACAAAGTCAACTATGGATCTTGAATGGCAAAATCCATACCGGTGGCCACTGATTAATTCATGGCCTCTAAGTAGTGGAGGAATTGGCTATTGATGACTTTGTCCATTATTTCGGAGAGGACAGAGGTGATGGTAATTGGTTGGTAGTTTGATAGTAGACTTCTATCACCCCTTTTTTGGAATTATGATGGAGATGAGATTGCTTCCATGCATTGGATTAAGTATCAAATATGTATAGTAAATTATAGAGACAATGCAGCATGGGTGTTAGCTCTGGAACACATTGTTTGAGAACAATTAGGAAGTTGCCATCAGGATCAGAAGACTTTTTAGTATTCAAGTTATTTAGTAGTTCCTGATTTCTTTTTGTCAAAAAACTAAAGTAGACATATGGGACTTGGATTCTGGTATGGTAAAAAGTGATTTTCCTTTGTCATCTATGCAGGAGTTTGAAGAAAAGAGTGATGCTAGGAGGTCAGCTTTATCTTTGGGTGAAATAACAGTGGTGCATCAGGATGAGACAGATCATGTTGGAGGCTTAATGGATTTTTTAACAACACTCAAAAAGAATTAAAATAGACTTTAATACTTCCTATATTTCGTCCTAGTCACTAGGACATCTACGGGGATTACAAAAAAATTAATGTAACATATGCACAAATAACAAACAATACTAAGCCCAACCACGTGGGTGACACTAAAGTCCTATCTAGGTAGAGCGCCCTCTAAGGGCAGTCGTAGGTGGCCTGGAATGTAAGGTGGGAACTCTGGTGATGAGTGTTTCCCAAATCTTCGGAAGCTTAATGCACCCATATTTATTGAGATTTGGTTGGTTTTTGAGAGCTGCTGCTGCTTCTAAGAAAAGTCTCTCTTTCTTGAATTTGCTGTGGTGGAGCATGGTGGTTTTCTTCCATGATACTCTGTGGGTGGTGTCCAAAACATGGTCAGCCAAGCCTGAATGGCTATAGTTGTGTTTGAAGATGTAAGACTTGTGTTCCTCTAGACGGATGGATGCTGATCTGCCTGTCTGTCCAAAGTACGCCAGCTTACAGGAACAGGGTACTTTGTAAACTCCAGGCAGAGAGAGAGGAGGGAGCTGATCTTTCGTAGAACGGATAAGGGTAGCCAGTTTGCGGTGGGCTTATATGCTGTGTGTAGATTGTATTGTTTTAGTATCTTGGCTATTTTTTCAGATGTGCCACGGATGTAGGGTATGGTGATGGCATTTTTAAAATCTTGTTGACGAGAAGGAAGGGGAATGGGGGAGGAGTTGATTATTTTTTTGATACTGTGATCGCTGTAGCCATTGGAAAGGAAAGTGCTGTGTATGTGGTTAAGCTCATTAGTGAGAGCGGTTCCACTGGAACAAAAATTGTGGGCTCTCTTGGTAAGAGTTTTAATAATGCCATATTGTTGAGAGGGGTGGTGGTGGGAGAGTTTGTGAATGTATCTGCCTGTGTGTGTGGGTTTTCTGTATACGGTGAAGGTAAGTGTATCATTAGGCAGGCGTGTGACTAAGGTGTCTAGGAAGGGCAAACAATTGTTCTTTTCCTTTTCCATAGTGAACTGGATTCTTGGATGTAGACTATTGAGATGACTGAGGAAGGAGTCTAACGTGTCTGGGCCATGAGGCCAAATAGAGAACACATCATCTACATATCTTAGCCAGATAGAAGGTTTGAGTGGGGCTGAGTCTATGGCTCGTTTTTCGAAATCTTCCATATAGAAATTGGCAAGGGGTGGTGAGAGGGGGGAACCCATGGCAGTTCCCTCTATCTGCTTGTAGATTTGTTGTTCCACGAGAAATATCCAGAGTTAATGGCAAAGGAAAAGAGATCTAAGATGTCAGAGGGAAAAACCTTTTCTAAGAGAGATAAGGTGTCAATTAAGGGAATATTGGTAAACAAAGATGAGATATCAAAGCTTACCAATATGTCTGTCTTCTTCAAGGTTAAATTTTCTGTGAGGGCTTTAAAGTGGGTCGAGTTTTTTATGTAGGAAGGGGACCTTCCGGTGAGGGGGATCAGAGAGTTGGCCAGCTGTTTAGATAGTCTATAGCAAGGTGCATTGGTAGCATCTACTATAGGCCTGAGTGGGGAATTGGGTTTGTGGATTTTTGGTAAACCTTTTTGAAAGGGGTAGGTGTTTGACAGGGCATATTTTGTCATTGTATTTGGTACTCAAGAAAACATCTTTTTTCCTCAATAAAAGAACAATATTCCCTTAATTGACACCTTATCTCTCTTAGAAAAGATTTTTCCCTCTGACATCTTAGATCTCTTTTCCTTTGCCATTAACTCTGGATATTTCTCGTGGAACAACAAAATCTACAAGCAGATAGAGGGAACTGCCATGGGTTCCCCCCTCTCACCACCCCTTGCCAATTTCTATATGGAAGATTTCGAAAAACGAGCCATAGACTCAGCCCCACTCAAACCTTCTATCTGGCTAAGATATGTAGATGATGTGTTCTCTATTTGGCCTCATGGCCCAGACACGTTAGACTCCTTCCTCAGTCATCTCAATAGTCTACATCCAAGAATCCAGTTCACTATGGAAAAGGAAAAGAACAATTGTTTGCCCTTCCTAGACACCTTAGTCACACGCCTGCCTAATGATACACTTACCTTCACCGTATACAGAAAACCCACACACACAGGCAGATACATTCACAAACTCTCCCACCACCACCCCTCTCAACAATATGGCATTATTAAAACTCTTACCAAGAGAGCCCACAATTTTTGTTCCAGTGGAACCGCCCTCACTAATGAGCTTAACCACATACACAGCACTTTCCTTTCCAATGGCTACAGCGATCACAGTATCAAAAAAATAATCAACTCCTCCCCCATTCCCCTTCCTTCTCGTCAACAAGATTTTAAAAATGCCATCACCATACCCTACATCCGTGGCACATCTGAAAAAATAGCCAAGATACTAAAACAATACAATCTACACACAGCATATAAGCCCACCGCAAACTGGCTACCCTTATCCGTTCTACGAAAGATCAGCTCCCTCCTCTCTCTCTGCCTGGAGTTTACAAAGTACCCTGTTCCTGTAAGCTGGCGTACTTTGGACAGACAGGCAGATCAGCATCCATCCGTCTAGAGGAACACAAGTCTTACATCTTCAAACACAACTATAGCCATTCAGGCTTGGCTGACCATGTTTTGGACACCACCCACAGAGTATCATGGAAGAAAACCACCATGCTCCACCACAGCAAATTCAAGAAAGAGAGACTTTTCTTAGAAGCAGCAGCAGCTCTCAAAAACCAACCAAATCTCAATAAATATGGGTGCATTAAGCTTCCGAAGATTTGGGAAACACTCATCACCAGAGTTCCCACCTTACATTCCAGGCCACCTACGACTGCCCTTAGAGGGCGCTCTACCTAGATAGGACTTTAGTGTCACCCACGTGGTTGGGCTTAGTATTGTTTGTTATTTGTGCATATGTTACATTAATTTTTTTGTAATCCCCGTAGATGTCCTAGTGACTAGGACGAAATATAGGAAGTATTAAAGTCTATTTTAATTCTTTTTGAGTGTTGTTAAAAAATCCATTAAGCCTCCAACATGATGTCCTCACAGCACTTAAGCCTCTTCACACGTATAGTAGGATGAGACAGAGGTGGAAGTGATCCAACAGCCTTAGCAAGCCAGAAGGCATAGCTTCCATTTGGATAAGAGGCAAGTTTTCTGCTTGTGGCCTTTATGAAATCTTATTTGGATCTACTGTGAAATGAAACAGAATCTGATTATTAAAAAAGAAAGCACAATAACAGATTGTACTGTTTTTTTGTACATAATGTATTAACTGCTTTATTGGATTTTTTGAAAAAATATGCTGACTCTTGCAACAATTGCCTGTTTTCTCTTACTGCATTTCAAGATCCTGCTGCAATTCTAATATCATGGTCTTGCTATGCATACCAAATATTTAATTCTGCACAAAAATCAACAGTTCCAGTAATAAATGATATTTTAAAAATGTAATCATTTTTCAAAATACTAGCCATATTTTTAATATTTCTTTACTTTCTTGACTTAATTCTAAAAGAACATTATTGTGATAATTCAGAAATACTATTTTTTTTAATAAATTTCTGTCAAAAAAAAGAAAGAAAGAAAAAAGTTGATGTTAATAGATGTGCAAAAATGAGCCTACCTAACAGAAAGCTCCCACTTGATTCACAGCATATGCCATACATAGCTTGGTATGAATATTAATAGCAGAAAATTTTTTCATAATTTCCATTGAATTCTGAATAATGTCAAGGAGAACGTTTTTTTTTTTGCAGGCCAGGAATAATACAGTGAAATAAAAATATTTTCTTACAGGTAATTTCTGCCTTGCTAAAGACCGATCGAGTATATGAAAAATCAAAGACCAGATTGAGACTGCATGATATAGGATTCTCTTGTTTGACTAGTTTGTTGTTACCACATCAAGTATCTCAAGATATGGCAGTGTATTTAATTGATCAGATTTTAATGACAAGTGAGAAAAGAATTATGCATTATTCTTATAGACTTTTGAAATTATATATATATTTTAACAGTGGTTTTAATAATAATTTGCTGTGCATGGAATATCTGATAGTAGTTATGAATTAGAATCATAATGTACTATATCCTCAATTGGATGTGCAGAATGTTATGATAATACTAAATAATTAGGTTTGCATCATTACTAACTTCCTGTCAGTTATTTTCTTTCAATTTAATATGTTATTTATCAGGTCTCTATGAAGTGCTTTGATTCCTCTTTGAACATGGTTGTTTTGGACTTCTGCATTACACTGGACAGGTAATATCCAATTTATATCCATGTATCACAGGCAATTGCAATGATCTTCTCAAGTTTATATTGACAACTGAAGAGTGATTCACATCATAAAAATTTAATGAATGGTACATGCAAAAACTTATTGATATTCTTCTTCATTTAAAACACTATAATGTTCATTAGTCATTATTTTACATTAGTATTGATTGAAGCAACCTATCTTGCAAATCAAATGGCTGGTTGCCTCTACAAAGAGAACAACACAAATAAATCAAATCCCAGATATACCGTTAGTAGTACAAATGTGAGAAGGGAGGGTCAGCCAAGAGTTATACACAAAACATGGACCATCTAACTGAGAGTGAAATAGAATATACACAGCACGTTATTGAAGTTAGCAACAAATATTTGCTACCAAAATTAACATTATATCGTCATTAGTGTAGAACAAACAAGCAATCAAAAGAGACAGAATACAAGATAAATTACAACACTCTTAACCCTTAAGGGGATAGGATTTCTGGAATTCTTGAGGGACAAATGTCTTCGGCAGCATGCAATAGAGAGAACAAGAGATTTGGATTTGGTCATAGCATCGGAAGATCTGATAATAAGTGAGATGACATTTCTCCCACCAGTTGGAGAGAGTGACCATGTGGTTTTGACTTGGAAGATGAACAGACATGCAGGTGTATCAGAGAAAAGGGAACGTATGTGGAATTATGAGGTGGTTGATTATAATAGTGTATCAACTAGGGGCAGTTCCATGGAAGACAGAATTGGAAGGCCAGGATATCATTAGTGCTTGGGAAATTGTCAAGGAATATTTGCTAGCAGCAATAGTAAGCTGTATTCCACAGGTGAAGAAGCGGACACAATTTGGTGTAAAGTGGATGACAAACGATATCAAACAGGAACTGCAGTTGAAAAAGAGATTATAGAAGAGAAATAACGAGAGGGGTTGAGGACAGATACACGAAGAATATAAGATGCAGGCCAGGAGAGTGACCAGAATGGTGAGGAAGGTAAAACTGGAATATGAGAAGAGATTGGCACTAAGATCCAAAGAAAATCCTTGGGAATTTTTTAGCTATGTGACCAGTAAGCAGAGAAACGATTTGTGGAAGAATGACATTGCAGGATAAAAATGGGAATAGAGTGATTGATGCAGAGGACATAGTGGAGTTGTTCAATGAGCACTTTATTGGAGTATTTCATCCTGGAGGAGGTTTTAATACTAGAGGGATAGGGCAGGTTCAGGGTTTAGAGGTGCAAGAGGAATGTGTGTTCCAAATACTGAGTACTCTGGATACCAGTAAAGCTGTTGGACTGGATGGTATTTCACCATGGGTTTTGAGAGAATATGCTAAAGAACTGACAGCTCCGTTGACCTGGCTTTTCAATAAAAGTTTGGCCTTGGGGGGGAGAAGGTACCCAGGCAATGGAAGGAAGGTAAGATAGTGCTGCTGCATAAGGGCAGTAACAGACTGGAAGTGTCTAATTATAGGCCTGTTTGTGTGTCATCAGTAGTTGTTAAGGTCTTGGAGAAATTAATGAGGGACTATATACAGCGTTGAGTAGATGAGGGTAATGTTATCTGTGAGAATCAACATGGATTTGTTAAGGGGTACTCTTGCTTTAGTAATATGATTGCCTTTTATAATAAAGTGACAAGAGCAGTTGATGAGGGAAAGGCATATACTGCCATTTTTTTGGATTTTGCAAAGCTGTTTGACAGGGTACCACATAAGCTGAAATTTAAGTTGCAGCACATGAGTTTAAATGTCGGGTTAGTCAAATAGATTCACGATTGGCTGACTCATAGGTTTCAGAGAGTTGTCTATGTATGGTGGGGCAATATCAAGGAAGCAGAAGGTTACAAGTGGGGTTCAACAGGGCTCAGTACTGGGACCTGTATTGTTCAACCTTTATATCAATGACATAGTCAATGGATTACAAAGGGATATTCAGTTGTTAACAGATGATGTGAAGCCGTGATTGGTTATTAGTAATTGTACAGATATGGTGGCCCTGCAAGAGGATTTGAATAAACTACACAGGTGGGCAAATGAATGGGGAATCAGTTTAATGCAGCAAAATTTAGTCTTGAAGTTTGGGATACATCAATGGGAAGCTGCATACTCAATTGGAGGAGCTGTACTGGAGGAAGTAGGGGGAGACGAGATCTGGGAGTGATGATAGATAGGAAACTTACATTCAGGGAGCATATTGCAAAGGTGGTGAAGGTAACCCAGAGGGTTGCTGCAATACTGAGAAGGACACTGACCTGTAGGGATAGAAGAGTTATCATTCCATTGTATAAGACTGATTAGACCACACTTAGATTATTGTTCTCAAATTTGGTCCCCAGAATTTGAAGGGGATAAATTAACTGTGGAAAAGGTGCAGAGGCAGATAACATAGATGGTTTTAGGACTGTTCAATGCTAATTATGAGGATTGGCTTAGGGAATGTGGACTGCAGAGTTTCGTGAATAGAAGAAGGAGAAGTGAAACGATTGAGAGTTTTAGACTGTTAAGAAGCAGTTACAGGGTGGACACTGGAGGAGTTCTTTCACTTGGTGGAGCAGTTGGAGGGAGCAATGACAAGGGGCTATCCTTTGGAAAATACCAAAGGAAGTTGTGATCAAGAGGGTGAGGAGTGGTTTCTTTGCATGGAGGGTGGTGGAACTGTGGAATACATTGCCTGATAAAGTGGTGAGAGCAAAAACAGTCAATGAGTTCAAGGAGTGGTACAATAGACTTTGCGTTTCCTCGGAAGGATCTCCCGTGATGAGTCTCTTGACTCCATGGAGGCCTGAATAATAATAATAATATTATCAATATGGATATCAGGTGGTTATTGAGTAGAGTGAAAGATTACAGTGTAGTAGTAAAGGTTGTCACTGTGTTGCTTAGTTATAACAATGATAGTTGAGATGGAGAGTAATAATCATGAATGATATGTTCGCAGAGCTGTGTAATGAGAAGAAAGTGCAATTTGTAAATGCATCCTGTGCATTTACAAATGCTTAGGATGGATCGGTACAAAAGTGACAGATTGTATTTGAATAGAATTGATGTGAGTCAGCTGGCGAGACTGTTGCTAATAGGAAGTGCAATGAGTGATGTGAGTAAGAACTCAAAGGAAACGAGGTGAAGTTGAAGATCAGTAGAGTGAAATGAGTGAGACTGAAATGTTTGTTAATGGAAATAATAGTAGTAGTACTGTGAGAGATGAGGAGAGAGAACCCAAGTGCTAGGTGGACAGTGACATGGGGAGGGGATGTACAGAAAGCATAAGACTGGATATTAGAAGCAGTAGAGAATGTGTGTATGGGGTTGGTTATCATAGAAATTGGATGATCTGGGGTGTAAGGTTGGAGGTAGTTGAGTCTGAGAGACGTATGGGGTAAGTGGTGATAAAGGTGATTGAAAAATGGACAGGTTTAGGAAAATCACAACTAACAGTGACATGGGTTGTACTGGTCATTTTTTAACTTAAATATAACCAGTCATTGATTGAATTTATTCACCAAACAATTGTTGGAATAAGTGAAACTTCATAAGGAGGATGGTGTCCTGATGGGAATAGAAATGGAAGGGTAGAATGTTTTTATGAAGATAGAAAGGACAAGAAAAGGGGGATGGAGAGATGCTGCTGATTACGACAGCAGTCAATTATGTCTGTTTAAGGTGGAGATGCAAGAGAGAAATAGTAGCAATGGTTTAGGGTAGTATTGTATCAAGTGGAGGTTGACATGAAGGCATATTTAGTTGGATGGTGCTATAGGCCACAGAATGTGGAGTGTGGTGACAAAATGTATATAAGCAACTTGGTTTATTGAACAAAAGAAGGATGATCATTATGGGTATTTTAACTTAATGTAGTTTGGAATTAAGATATAGCACTTGGATATAAGGAAAAGGAATTTCTTGAGTTCTTGAGAAGTAGCTTTCTCTTAGGCAGAATGTAAAAGAGGGTATGTGGGATTTAGAGTCTTAGAGCTGATCATTTCACAAAGGATGTGATTATGTGTGGGATATCAAATTTCCCTCCAGTTGGTGAGAGTGATCATGAAGTGATCACATGTGTGTGTGTGTATATGTGCATGGTGGCCAGCCATATGCAGACTTCTGTGAAGAAAGCACACATGTGAAACTACAAAGTCGATGATTACAAAAAACTTAGGTGATAGCTTAGAGGTAAAGCATGGAATGAGGAATTAAGCAGGAAGGTGATAAATCCTGCTTGGGCACAGACCAAGAGATATTTAACAGCATCAATGAGTGAATTTATTCTGAAAGTCAGAAATCTGAATAAGGTAGGTATCATGTGGCTGAATAAAGAGATTAAGCATGAAATCTGGAATAATAATAACAATAATTTTTTTTTTGAACTGTAATAACATTTTATTCATCATCATACAGGGTATTTACATTTATACAATAAAGCATACTGTTACATTTTCTGTTCAGTACAAAATGTATAGTACGGCGATTTTTTTTTTCTTTCAATATCAATATCACAGCTTATTATTATACAGCCTATTTACATATACACAATTTTTTTAAAATTAAAATTATGATTAACACATTTGCTGCTACGCTCTTCGAGCATAGTTTGTTCCCGCACACCAAGCGCTTCCGCGTCTTCAAGGTCACTACGAGTAATCTCGTAGCCAGCTTATCAGACAGAATTTTGTTTCATACGCCAACTACGAGTAATCTTGTCTCACTCCCACCTATACATTACATCCCCTGACGACTGTGTTTATTGCATCTAGTCTCTAAAAACCTTCAGTTTTTAGAGATTAGACCCCCCCCCCCCAAGAGAATTTCTTGTTTGTTTAAAGTATGTGAAATTATACTCACAAGGAATCTGGTTAACACCAGCTGGAGATAGAGGGGGGAAAGTTTGTCTTTGGTAGTTGGCAAGAGATCAGAAATGCTTGAAATGTACAGAATCAGAACTCTGCATTCTATGATGGTTTGATTGTTTAACGATACTTGTGACATAATGATTAGAAATGTATACACGTTAGCACAAGAATAATGTTTAATTTGCCAAATATTTTGGTCTGAATATTACAGATCATCTTCAGTGGCTACATAGGAATAGTTTTTAAAAAACAAAGTGAAATACGAACAATAGATCATTCATACATAGAACGTGCCGCGTGATGTCACATCGCTAAGTATTAGAAGAGTAAACATTTTTAAAAAACATAATTAAAGATATTAATTCAGAAATTCATATAATTATCTTAAATAACATTATACTGATTAAAAAAAAAATAATTTAATGTGTTATCCTGATTAAACTTTCCCAAATTTTTGATATAGATATACAGTCATTCCGATTCAAGTTAGGACGTTGAAGTAAGGCCTCTACACTTTCTTTAAATAAACGTTCAAATTTGTAGTGACATCTGTGTAGGAGGAGAGTCTTGGACCAAAGGATGTTGTGGTTTGTTTCTAATCCATGCTGAGCTAATCCTGATTTCTCAGGTTTGCTGTGTTGAATTGATGACTGATACTCTTGAATTCTTTTTTCTATGGAACGTCCAGTTTGTCCAAACTAAGAAAGATTTTAATGACAAGGAACTTGATATACACCAGTAGACAAGGTTGAACATTTATCTTTAGATGAAGGAAAATGGTTGGATAATTTGTTAATAGGTGTATAAGTGGCTGTTAGATCATATTTCTTTAGAATTCTTGAAATTGGTTCTGAAATCCTGGAAATGTAAGGAATTGGAACTCGATGTATTGAATCTTGGTTGTTCTGTGTTGGTTTGTAAGAATCGAAAAGATGTTGTGTACTCTTTTCGGAGAAGCCATTTAGTTTCCTGTGATGTTTGATAGTCAAAAGTTCTTTCTGTAATAAATGAGAAGTTGAACAGTTAGTTTTGGCTCGTCAGATTAAACATTTTGTGACTCCTGTTTTTTGACAAGGGTGATGAGCAGATTCTTTGAGAATATAACAACCTGTGAAAGTTGGTTTTCTGTAAACTGTTGTTGTAAGAATACCAGAAGGTGAACGGATGAGAAGGATGTCTAAAAAGGATAACTTGTTGTCTTTTTCAATTTCCATGGTAAACTTTATACGACGATGTAAGGAATTGATACTGCTTAAAAAGGAAGGTAAGGAGTCTCTTTTGTGAGGCCATACAGCAAAGATGTCATTTATATATCTAACCCAAAAGGATGGTTGAGGGAATATAGATGAGAACAGGACTTCTTCTAGATGTTCTAAATAAAATTTCCAAGAGCAGGAGAGAGTGGACTTCCCATAGCAGTTCTTTCAACTTGGTTGTAAAATTTATTTTGACATAAGAAATATCCATATCCAGAGTGCATTACGAAATCAAATAGTTTTATAATATCTTGTGGGAAGATGTCAGCTAGTAATTCCAATTAATAAACAAATATATTTATAAAATGTAATTTTATAAATATATTTATAAAATTACATTTTATAAATATATTTATTTTTTATAAAAATGTTTAATAATTAAAGAAAAAACTTTGAGGTAAGAATGCATTTAACTATGAGTAATGGCCTGCACTTGAATTCATTTGGTAGTTTGGGTATCAGAAATCTAGAGAAATTATTTATTGATATGAGTCTTAATAAATGAAATGAAAGATAAATTATGTTACAGGGAAGTTCATTACTAGATTAGGAGTTATAAAAAGTAATTTGGGAAAATATCTGATGAAAGAAGCAGCAGTGAAAAAAAGAAAAAAAAAGTGAAATGATATCGGCAATGGAACAGCTGCGAAAAGGAAAAGCTCCAGAAGCTGATGGAATGTCAGTGGAATTATTGAGAACAGCTGGGGATGAAGTAGTGAATATATTGACCGAAATTTGTCAACAGGTTTGGAAAAAAATATACTGGGTTAGAGATGGGAAAACATCAGTATTCATTCCAATTAAAAAAAAAAAATAAATAAATAAATAAATAAAATCCCAAAGATTGAGAATTTTAGAACCATCACTTTAACCACCTCACCGGTCGTTATGGATCAAACATCTTCATTGCTTAGTATCCATCATATATTTCAATGTAATATCAATGGTATTACAATTTTAATATGCACTTCGCATCCATGAAAACTTTGACGTCTATAGATGTCTTGGCCGGTAGCATGGTTAATTTCACATGCAAGTAAAGTTATGCTGAAAGTGATCTAACAAAGGCTGAAGTCGTGTGTGAATAGAGAAATGCCACAAGAACAGGTAGAGGAAATAGAGACCAAATAGCAAATATGAGATGGATTATGGAAAGAACAAGAGAATTTCAGAAGGAAGTATTCATCTGTTTTATTGATTATAAGAAAGCTTTTGATTGTGTGGATTACAACAGGCTGGGGATTGTAATGAGATCAGTGAGAATACATGAGCATCTAATCCTCTTGATAAGAGATATGTGTGACAACTAAGAAACTTCTGTAAAAACAGTCTTTGAGAAACAGACAGTGTTCGAGTGGAAAAAGGGGTACAGCAGAGTTGTATACTGTCACCCTATCTTTTTAATATTGGTAATGAATGTATGATGAGATTGGCTAACTTAGACTCAGATCCAGCTGTAATTAAGATTGGTGGCAGAAAAATAAATAAATAATTTAAGATATGCAGATGATCTGGAATGGTTGATTCTATTGGTTAAGAGGGAAAGTAACAAAACAGGGCTTAATTTAAACATCGGCAACACAAAAGTGATGGCTTCTATCAATTTAAATGAATTTATAATAGAGGGAGATAAAGAGAAATCTTGAATTGTTAGAAATCCAGAATAAGAAATGATCATAAATGCAAAGATGAAATTAAAAGAAGGATAGCCATTGGGAAAAAAAAAGCTATGTACAACCTGACAAAAATTATTATTATTATTATTATTATTATTATTATTACGTGTATCTCCATGGAGTCAGTAGACTCATCGTGGGAGACCCAAGCTAGCAAAACAATATCTGTCATATCTCTTCTTGAATTCATTTACAGATGAAGAGCTCACAACAAAGTCAGGCAATGAATTCCACTCATTCACCACCCTCCAGGCAAAAAACCTTGTTCTGACACCTTTGTTAACCACACTCTTCTTTAATTTCCAGAGATGACCTCTTGTTCTTCCATCATATCACACAGCTGAAACATTTCCCCTGCATCAATCCTATAAAAACCTTTTAGTAATTTGAATGTTTCTATCATATCCCCTCTTCTTCGCCTATCAACCAATCTCTGCAATCCACAAGCTCTCAATCTATCAATGTAGGGAGCATTTTTTATATCACTCACCAACTTGGTCACTCTTCTCTGAACCCTCTCCACAGCCTCCTCATCTCCAAGGAATCCAGGTGACCAGACCTGAGCACAGTAATCCAAATGTGGAAGTATCAATGCTTTATAAAGGGGAATAATAACCTCTTTATCTCTGGATGTCAGTGTGTTCCTCAACAACTATGTGCAATCTTGGACACCTTAGCAATGTGTCCTCTGAACTTCATCTCCTTATCTACCAATACCCCTAAGTCCCTAGCCTCATCAATCTCTTGGAGTACCTTTCCATCGATGTAGTACACAGCTGGTAATCTTTTAATCCCAAAATGCAAGACTTTACACTTTTCCACATTGAACTGACATCCATTTTCTTTTGCCCATTTTACCAGCTTATTTAAATCCTCCTGCAAACTTTCAACATCAGCTTGATTTTTTATTGCACTACACAACTTTGCATCATCAGCAAACAACTGAACATCTCCCTTTAAGCCGTTTCCTATATCATTTATATACAAATTAAACAACATTGGCCCAAGCACAGAGCCCTGAGGCACACCACTGGTCACCTGCCTCATTCTGGACTCGGCTCCTCCATACACCACCTTATGGTATCTCTCCCTGAGCCATTCTCCTATCCATATCACCAATTTAATATCCATTCCCATCTGCTCCAATTTGCGTAACAGTGTTCTATGGGGTATCCTGTCAAAAGCCTTAGCAAAATCCAGAAGTACCACTGTGTAGCCAGTTCCCTTGTCCAACTCTGATGTTATTCTATTATGGATAGTTAATAGATTGCTAAGGCAGGATCTACCTTTAACAAAACCATGTTGGCCTCTATAGAGTATCATATCCTGATCCACCCATTCTTGAATTTTGTCTTTAACCAACTTTTCCAATACTTTTACCACTACTCCTGAGATGGTGATTGGTCTGTAATTCAATACTGCAGTTTTAGAGCCACCCTTATGCAAAGGAACCACTTTGCCTAACTTCCACTCCCTAGGGACCATACCAGAGTTCAAACTTAAATTAAATATCCAGGTAAGAGGGGTTGACAATTCATTTGCACATTCACGCAACACCCGAGCTGATATTCCATCTAAGCCTACCGCAGTGTTTGCATTTAAGTTTCGCAATATATTTAATACCTCTGATTCTTTAGCTTCAATTCTCACATTAGGTATTGCTATAGGTATAGAGATATCCTCACTTGGGTGATAGACTTTTGAGAAGTGATCACTCAGTAACTCGACTATTACATCTGATTTTGTCACCTCAATACCATCAGCACCCACTAAGGTTATCCTTCCGAAGTCATTCTTCCTCTTACTTGCCACATAGCGGAAGAACTCTTTGGGATTACCCTTGATCTCTTTGGCTAAGGTCTTCTCATAATCTGATTTAGCTTTTCTTACTATGCTGGTAACCTTCCTAGCTTGAGCCTTGTACTGCTCATGGGTGTCCTGATCGCCCTTCTCCTTGTAAATTCTCCATAACATTTTCTTTTTTTGTAGTTCAAGCTTGATACTACTGCTCATCCATCTAATGCCTGCCTTGTTTGACCTCCTGACCATGGGGACACAATCTGATATTGCTTTCCTCAGATACCCGCTGATTTTATCCCAAGCACTGCTAACATCTTTCCCTTGCAATATGTTCTGCCATGGGATGGCTGCAAGCTCACTCCGAAGCTTGTTATAATTGCCTAACCTGTAGTTTCGTACATACCCCTTCTTAATAGAAAAATCCACAGATTTTGCAACCTCCCAAGTCAATACCACATGATCGCTTTCACCAACTGGAGGTAACGAGGTCACCTTACTTAAGCATATAACCTCTGAACCAATAACCAGGTCCAACACTCTCACACCACGTGTCCCTTCAGTTACATGCTGTTTCAAGTAATTATCTCGTAGCAGATGTATGAACTCCATTTCCTTTTTGCTACGTGATATTTCCTCCTTCCAATTGATATCACCATAATTAAAATCCCCCATAATAATCACTAAGCCTTCACTCATTGCACTAAGTTGCTGATGCATGAATTCAATATCTCCCCCTGTACTCCCTGGCCTATAGCAGCATCCAACTGTATATTTGGTTGCGTTGGTCACTATTTCGCACCAGACTGCCTCAAATGAACTCTCATTCACATGTATATCATCATGATATACTACTTTCTTTGGCTGCAACACATCAGCTATCATCAACAGTACTCCTCCTCCTGTTCTATCTTCTCTATCCTCCCTGAAAATACTGTACCCATCACATTCAATTCCAGTGACCACATCTTCTGCTGACAGCCAAGTTTCACTAATGCCTACAACTTTTGGTGAGATTTCATTGACTAATGCCAAAAATTCTTCTCTCTTATTTCTAATGCTTCTAGCATTGGTATACAAAAATTGCAGATTCCCTCTAGATCTTGTACCGGCTTTAGAACTGATATATAAGTCACTAACTACCGTAGTCCTATGCCGATTTTTTTCCCCTCTCTTCTGCAATTTATTCTGCCTATAAGGATCAATAAATACACAATCAGTGCTAAAGTTTCTCTCTCTTACACTCAACCTTTTCAATATTAGTTTCCCTGCCCAATAACTTCAACCTGTTCAGAAAACAATAACTTCTTCAATCTCTTATGTCCTTCCATGTTAAGATGCAGTCCATCTCTAGCATACAACTGCCTTTTTCCTTCAAACACACTCCAAACATCAACAAACTCCAGACCTCTTTTTCTGCACATTCTTGCAATCATATCATTCATTATCATTGCTCGTCTACTTAACTCGTAATTGTCAAAACGAGGCAGCACACACACTATTCTCCCATTGACACTTTTCCTCTTCACAATATCTAATAATGTTCTTAAATCTTTTCCTACCCGATTTATACTACCTCTCAGGTCATTCGTACCCACCATAACTATCATCTTGTCTGTTTCATGCCCTCTCTTTATTGCTAAAGCCACTCTTTCTATTGTACCATCAGCCAAGCACTCCTCATGCATACCACTCTCCATACCCTTAATCATAGAATCACCATATATTTTACCACTATTAACTTCATTCAAGTTCACACTCACGGACTCATTCTCTACACTATTCAGCATGACTCTCCCAGCTTCATTACTCAACTCTCTATTACTTACCCCCCCCACTCTCACTACATCTCATTTCTTCTTGGCTACTTGTGGTTTTATTATGTTGACTCCCAATCACTCCCATACTATTTATTACTGAATCATTCACCAAAGACTCACCCATATGTAATCCTGTTCTAGTTACTTCAGCTAAAGTAATCTCTATAGTCCTAATTTCTCTGTTTAACACATTAAACTCAGCTTTAACTTCCAGTATCTCCTTACCGATCACTTCCACTTCCTCATGAAGAAGATGAAGGTCATTTTTCATTTTCATAAACTCCCGCCGAAGTTCTTCCGCTACGGTCCCGATGTCAGCTTCCATTCCTAAACGCTCCAGCCTATCCCGACACTTCTCACATACAATGAGAAGTGAAGGTGTGAAGTGAAAGTGAAAGTGAGAAGTGAAGGTGAAGTGATGAATAATGAGAAGTAGAGGTAAGGCTGCAAAAGTTAGAATTGTCAAAGCAATGGTATATCTAGTAGTGATGTATGGATGTGAAAGCTGGATTATTAAGAAGAAAGACAGAAAGCAAATTCATTCATTTGAATTATGAACATGGAGAAGACTATTAAGAATCTCGTGGACTGCAAGAATGACCAATAAGAAGGTATAAGAGAGTATAAAGACGGAATGCTCCTTGGAGATGATGATTGCTAATTAGAAGTTGGTGTACTTTGGACATATTATGCAAGCTGATGAATCATTGGAAAAGGCAATTATGTTGGCTAAGATGGAGGGAATTAGAAGAGGACGACTGCAAAAGAGTTGATGGACAAAATAAAATAACTTATCAACTTGAACTTGAAACTGCTGAAAGGACAAGAGGCCGAGTAGGATGGAGAGCCTTTGTTCACAAGATCACCAAGAGTCAAAAATGACTAGATAGCACATAACAGCAATGAGCCTTAATACTGAGAGTCAGGGAAACTAGATTATGATAGAAGGAATGGGTGAAAATCCGTGCTTAAGAGGGACTAAGATATGCATCTGTGTTAATGGTATGAATGTGCATAATCATGTAGAGAGAAGATTATGATTGAAGGATGATTATATGCACATCTGGTTCATAGTTAAGTATGTGCAAGGATTTGAGCATAAGTGAAGCATTAATTCAAATAGAAATCTGCAAGTTGTTCAACAACCAAGAAAGCTACAGAATTGAGAATATATATATATATATATAAAACAAATCTAGAAATGACATTGTCTGTACACAAATACCAGGATTAATAAAAACAAAGTTGAGTTGATTACTTCATGAATACATTGTGACCTCAGATTGCAGGCATTAGAGAGAGCATACTCACACAGGCACAGTTAGTAACTTTTATCATTTATAAAGGGTAAAATATTTTTGTAAAGGATAGCAAGATGAGAGAGGAAAAAGTGTGTGTGTGGTTAATGATATTGGAAGAAGAAAGCTATAATTGTCTTGTCAGATGTCATCTCCTTCCATGAGGTTGACTACCATGAGCTTCCACCATGTACGATTTTGTGCTTCTCTTTTGCATTCTTCATAGGACAAAAAAGGTCCAATCCTTAATATTTCTCATCCAATCTGTTCTTTGCCTTCCTCTTCTTCTTCTTTTTCCTTGTATCATTCCTTCTAGAAGTGTTTTTTGTAGGGATTCATGCCTTAGTATGTGACCAAGGCAGGTGGTTTTCCTTTACTTGGTTTTCAACATTGGTTTTCAACAACAATGGTTTTCAACAGATTCCTATCTTCTCTAAGCATCTCTAATATTTCTAAATTAGTTTTTTTTTTTGGCAGTCCATGGGACTCTAAGAATTCTTCTGAGGATCCACATCTCAAAGGCTTTTAGTTCATTTTCGCAATATTTTGATATTGTCCAGGTTTCTGCTCCATATAGCAGTGTTGACCATACGTAGCATTTGGACAGCCTAAATCTTGTTTTTGTGTGAATCTCCCTTGAGGTCGGAATGTTTTTAATGTTAATGAAGGTTGATCTAGCAATTTCTATTCTTCTTAATATTTCCTTACCACACTTTCCATTCTCTGTAATTAGTTTACCTAAATATATATAACTCTCTACTTGATCTAAAGTATTTCCTCTGATCTTAATATGTATATTAGGTATTTTTCTCTTGTTCTCTTTCCCTTTTTCTCTTGTTACCAGCATGTCTATAGTTTTTTTGAAGTTGAAATTAAGTCCATATTTTTCACTTAGCTTCAGCATCTCTTCTAGTAGGTTTTGAAGATTTTTTTTATTTTCAGCTAGCAGTACTGTATCATCTACATATCTTAAGTTGTTTATATTCCTGCCTCCTATGCTGACTCCTTTAAATTCTTCTAATTGCTGGAAGATATTTTCAGTATAGAGGTTAAACAATATAGGAGAAAGAACACAACTTTGTCTGACACTATTCTTTACTGGGAATTCTCTGAGATTTCTCCTGAGATTTTTATTGAGGCAGTTTGCTCCCAATATAGATTTATGAGTAATCCGGTATCTTTACCATCTACTCCTAAATTTCTGATGCATTTGATTAGTTGTTCATGTTGTATATTGTCAAAGGCCTTTGTGTAGTCAATAAAACATAAGTAGACTTCTTTCTGCTTCTCCAGATATCTTTCTATAATAGTTCTAATGTTGAAGAGTCCTCTAGTTTCTTTATTTTCCTGAAAACCAGGTTATGTAACAGGTTATGAAGCAGTCTCTTGTGGAATGGAGTAATAGGATGAAATACATGGTGGATTGTTGTTACAGACCTAGTCGATCACTTGCTGGTGACAATGAAATGCATTGCAAAATCCACCTCAGGTACTGAATGAATAATTATCCAAAAATTGATTGGGTGGCAGTGATGTCTCATGAGAAGAATAAAGCCAAATTTATTGAAGTGTTGTGATACAACCTCTTCAAGCAATATGTGACAGAAGGAACACACAAGATCAAAGAGTGGTAGATTGCTGATTATAGTATCTACCTAAGAAGTGAAAGTATATGGATATTCCATTATAGAAATGATTATATGCTAAAATACAAAGCCAGAAATTACAACCAACTGAGGAGAATGCTAGGTTTGATCCCATGTTATCAGTTGCTAGATGAAAAGGATATTGGCAGTACACAAAGCATTAAAAAAATACTTAAATGATGCAATTTCAGAATGTGTCCCTAGAGCTTGAAAATAAATAGGATAGGAGTGAAATACTGAACTGATGTACAGTCTTATGAAGCAAGAGATTCTTAAGAAAAGACAGTGTGGAAAAAATACCTTGTGCATCAAGGATTACAATTATGAAAATTATAAACATAGTTGAAGTTCACGAGTATTTTAGCTGAAGAGTAATAAGTCTTTAGCTCTGCAGGCTAAAGTCAACTCAAAAGAATACTATTGTTATGTTGCAAGTAAAAGAAAAAATGAATGTGCAAGAATAGCTTTACTGAATGTGTATGGTATTCAGGTAGTGATAATGATGAAGAAACACTGTTCAACTAGCGAGTGCCCATTCTGCAATTGAGCAGGTTCCTCTCTTAGTAGCAAAAACTTTCCTTCCACTCTCTTCTGTTCTGAGCCTTCTCTTTCAAGGTTGTGTACCTATCTGCATTCAGCATGTCATCTAGCATTGTTTTCCTTACTCTTCTTCTGGGTCTTTTTCCGTCTATTTTTCCTTCGATGGCATCTCTGATGATTCCATTTCCTCTGAGAATATGTCTGATTCAGTTTCTCTTTCTTCTTTTTATTCTCTTTAACAGACTTCTTTCTTCTTGTACTCTTTTTTAACTAACTGTTAATTTTAAGGAAAGAACAACGTATATTATTATATTAATATTATTATATTAACTAAAAAACTTTAATTAATACTTCCAATATTTCGGTAATGTTACATTACCATCTTCAGAAAACAAAAATTAATGAAATGTGCACGCAGGCACTAACACTGAGCAAAAATGGCTGAAGAAAACAACTGAAGTCAGTCCTAGAGTCCTAAAGGGTGCCACCTAGTGGGCCAAATTGGATATTAATCTTGGCTCTTTGGGCTGATGTTCTAAGAATGCAATCCTCCCATATTTAGGGTAGTCTCATGCATCCAAATTTATTGAGGTTTGGGGAGTTTTTTAAGGCTGAGACTGATTCTAAGAATAATCTCTCATATTTAAACTTGCTGTGGTGTAGTAAAGAAGCTTTCTTCCAACGTATTTTATGGCAGGTGTCCAAGGCATGGTCAGCAAGTCCTGAGTGGGCTATAACGGTGGAAACGGATATAATTCTTATGTTCAGATATCCTGATATTAGCAGTCCTGCCTGTTTGGCTATAGTAAGACAGTTTACAACCACAAGGGACCTGGTAAACTCCAGGTAGGTCTAGAGATAGTGGCTGGTCCTTGGGAGAGTGGATAAGAGATGCCAATTTTTGATATGGTTTGTAACAAGTTGTCAAGTCATATTTTTTTAAAGATTTTTGTTAACTTTTCAGAAGTATGAATATAAGGAATAGTGACAGATTTAAAGTAGTCCTTGTTGTGGAGGGGGGGGGGGTGTTAACTGGTTTAAATATTTTTTGGATTTTATGAGGGTTGTATCCATTTGCTACAAAGGTGTTATGAATGCGAACACATCATCTACAATAAGTTCAGTAGTCAGGGCATTCTTATCTGAACTGATTAATTTTGCCCTGTTATATAGGATTTTTATAATCCCATATTGTTGGGAGGGGGGGCAGGGGGAGAGAACGCTGGTGAATGTATTTACCTGTATGTGTAGGTTTTCTTTAAACTGAGAAAGCTAGTGATCCATTAGGCTGGCATGTAATCAGAGTAGCTAGGAATGGGAGATTGTTATTGTTTTCTTTTTCTAAGGTAAACTGGATCCTGGGGTGTTGATTGTTTAGGTGTGAAAGGAAGTTTTCAAGTGTGTATAGGCCATGCGGCCAAATAGCAAACACATCATCTACATAGCATAGCCAAACAATAGGTGTAATTGGGGCCGAGTTTAAGGCTTTTTCTTCGAACGTCTCCATAAAGAAGTTGGCCAGAAGTGAGGAGAATGAAGAACCTATGGCAGTCCCCCTCTATTTGTTTGTAAAATTTTCCTTGCTAAACGAAATAGCCTGAGTTCATGGAGAACTGAAATAGGGCTGAGATATCGGGGGGAAATTTGCCTTGGATGAGGTCCGAAGTATCTTTGAGTGGAACATTGGTGAATAACATCAGGTGTGAAATTTAAGGATGTAAGTGAGAGTATTAGAGCGCAAAAACAGAGGGTGAAAGAATTGATAGTTGTGGCAGGTACGAATGAATTGAAAGGAGATAAATTTTTTGTGAGAGAGGACTTGAAAGTATTGTTAAAGGTAGCAAAAGAAAAGAGTGACAGAGTTAGGATAGTGAGTCTGTTGCTGCGGTACGACAGAGAGGAGTTTAGAAGGAGGGCTATAATCGCAAATGACTTTATGCGCGGGTTATGCAGACGGTGTGGTGTGGAATGAGTTTGATGGGCGAAAGGATTTATACAAGATGGATGGCCTGGATTTGGTGTGCGGAGACTGGAAAAAGTGTGCTGAATGAAGTGAAAATGGATGTGCAGAACCAGGGAAACTAGAACTACCAAGGGTGGGGGTGGGGGGGATATGCAGACATCAATGAGACAGTTGAGTGTAAGAATGTATATAATGTACCCGAGCCAGTACTAAGGACAAGTAATCGGAATGGGATAGTTAGAATAATGCATCAAAATAGGGGTGGGACACAGGAACCTCTGCATTTCATGTATACTAATGCCAGGTGTATTAGGAACAAGAAGGAAGAATTTTTGGCCTTGATTGGTTCTTCCTGGCCACAAGTTATTGGCATTAGTGAAACATGGCTGATGGAAGATGATATAGTTAGTGGGATAGAATTTGTAGATTATAGTGTGTTTAGGAGGGACAGAGAGAATAAAATGGGGGGGGGGGAGTGTTATTGATGATAGTTGATGAACTGCAGCCAAGGAGAATTGAAGTTGTATTGCGGGATAGTGAAAAGCGCTCATTTGAGACTATTTGGTGTGAGATTGAGACTGGCAGAACAAAATATACAGTTGGATGCTGCTATAGACCAGATGATGGAATAGATGGTGGAGATAGTATGCATAAACAAATTGATGAAATCAGTGGAAGGAGGGTAATTATTATGGGGGATTTCAACTATGGTAACATTGATTGGAAGGAGGAGAGGACACATGTGAGGAAGGAAATGGATTTTATTCAATTATTAAGGGATAACTATCTGAGACAGCATGTAATTGAAAATACTAGGGGTGTGAGAGTGCTTGACCTGGTAATAGCATCTGAGAATTTGACTGTAATGAATATGACCATGTTGCCACCTATTGGTGAGAGTGATCAAAAGGTGGCTAAAGGTGTGGAATTTGTGACCTGGGAGGTGGAATCTTCAATTAAGACAGGGTATGTGTGGAATTACTTGCTGGCAAGTTTGACAAGCTTAGGAGATTGCTTGGTTCAGTGCCATGGCATGTAAAACTGCAAGGGCTGGATGTCGATAGAGCATGGGAAGTGGTCAAGGAGCATTTACAGGAGGTTATGGCTGATTGTATACCTAGGGTCTGAATAGTAAAACAAGTAGTGGTTAAATGGATGAATAACACCATTAAGCTTGAGCTGCAAAAAAAGAAACAACTGTCGAGGGAATTTAAATTTTGAATTAGGAACACAAATAGTATAAAGCGCAGGCCAGAAAGGTAACGAGTGTGGTAAGAAAAGCAAAAGCAGATTATGAAACGAAACTAGCTATGCAAGCTAAAGAGAATCCCAAACAGTTCTTTCAACATGCTACAAGCAAAAAAAAAAACTGTACACAGCAGAATCATTTTAAGGAGGTCACTGAATCAGTCGATATAGTGAAATTATTGAGTGAGCACTTTGCAAGAGTATATCATCCAGGTGGTGACATTGAAAGAATTAAGGAACCATTAGTTTATATGGGAATTGTGATGAATGAAGTGGAGGTGAGTAGTCTATTACAGAACCTTAATGTGAATACATCTGTGGGATTGGATGGTATACCGGCACGTGTCTTACGTGAAGCGGCTAAAGAATTATCAGTGCCCTTGACCATGTTGTTTAATCTGAGTCTCGGGTCTGGTTTAGTCCCAAAGGTGTGGAAAGAGGGGGAAATAGTTCTACTGCATAAAGGAGGATCCAAGACTTCTGTTGCAAATTACCGACCGATCAGCATATCAGGAGTCGTTGTCAATGTCTTGGAGAAAATAGTCAAGGGAAAAATACAGGAATGGATTGATGAAAATGAGATACTGTACAGGGGACAGCATGGCTTTGTGAAGGGTATATCATGCCTCAGTAACTTGCTCAAGTTTTATAACACAGTGACAGCTGAACTGGATAAAGGAACTGGGTTTACAGTGATACTGCTGGACCTGACTAAGGCCTTTGACAGGATACCACATGGAATTCTAATCCGTAAACTGCAACATATGGGAATGGATATAGAGTTGGTGAGATGGACAGGTGGGTGGTTGATGGAGAGATATCAGAAAGTAGTTTATTCAGGAGTAGAGTCCAAAAGACGGCCTGTTACTAGTGGTGTGCCGCAGGGTTCTGTTCTTGGACCACTGCTGTTTAATTTGTTCATTAACGATATAGGGAAGGATCTAAGAGGAACAATTCATTTGTTCGCTGATGATGCAAAGTTGGGTAGGGCAATAGTGAATGCAGAAGATGTCAAAATCTTGCAGGATGATTTGGATAGATTGGAGTTCTGGGTTAAGGAGAATGGATGTCAATTTAATGTGACAAAATGTAAGGTTATGCATTTTGGGGTGAAAAGATTAGCAGCAGAATACCATATTGGTGGAACTGTACTCCAGGAGATTGATGAGACCAACGACTTGGAAGCGTTGGTGGATAGGGAGATGAAGTTTAGGGGGCACATTGCAAAAGTGGCTAAATCAGCTCATCAACTCACTTGGTTGTTGAAAAATACTTTGATGAGCAGAGACAAGCAAGTTATTGTTCCTCTGTACCGAGCCTTGATAAGACTTCATCTCGACTACTGTGCCCAGATTTGGTCACCTAGGTTTCTTCTAGGTGGGGAGGAGGTGGAGAGGATCCAGAGGCGAGTGACCAAGATGATAGCAGGTCTATGGAATGAACCTTATGAAGATAGGTTGAAGATTTGTGGGTTGCAGAAATTGGTAGATAGGTGGAAAAAGGGGAGATATGATTGAGAAATGCAAATTGCTGAAGGGTTTCTATAGGATTAATTCAGAGGATATTTTTGAGATCAGGACTGGTGGTGGGAGAACTAGGGGATATCTATGGAAGCTGGGCAAGAGTCTGGTTAGCAAGGGTGTTAGAGCTTGGTTCTTTACTTTTAGAGTGGTAAATGAGTGGAATAAGTTACCAGAGTCTGTTGTGGGTGCTATGACAGTGAGTGAAAGGCAAGGTATGATAGATACTGTGAGAATGTCGAATAGTTGTGTGGACTATTCGATATTCTGTGTGGACGTGATGTTTAGGGCCTCCCTCGATGAGTTTAAGGACTCCCTGGAGTCGCCCGTAATAATAATAATGAGGAGACATCAAAACTGACCATTATGTCAGTGTGTTGAAGTGAGAGGTTTTCTGTACTCTTTTTAGGACCTCTTCATTAGTTATTTTATCTGTCCATTTGATTTTTTCCATCCTTCTCCAAATCCACATCTCAAAGCTTTCCAAAATCTTAATTTCTTCTATGTCCAAGTTTCAGCTGCATAGAAGACAGCACTGCACATATAACATTTTATTAGTCTTTTCTTTAGGTTTCTTGTCCATTTTACTTCTGAATAAATTCCATTTTCTATTAAAGGTATCTCTTCCCTTCGATATTCTTGCTTTTATATCACTTGAAATGAAAACCATTATTATATTGGTATCTCTATTGACTCTGAAGACTCATCACAGGAGACCCATTATTTACACATTACCTATGATATTTCTCCTTAAACTCATTCACTGATAAAGCACTCTGGAACCCCCCCCCCCTCCTTCACTATCCATGCAAAAAATCGAGTTCTAACACCCTTGCTAACCTTCACACAATTTCCATAGATTACCTCTCATTCTCTCCCTTTACTGTCTACTGTACTGAAAAAAAAAAAAAAGTCTTCAGTGTCATTGCTATGAAACCACTTTTAAACTCACCCAATACTTGGTCCTCTGTTGTTTAATTTTGTAACCTGCCTTTCCCTGGACTGATCTCCTCCATAAACCACTCTTTAATATAACTGTCCATCCTGTCCTGCCAAGTGTCATCTCCATTCATGAGGTTGACTATTATGGATAGGAATCCATAATAGGTAACTGAAATCTATAATGTATTAATAATTAGTCTCAACATCTTATCTTTCAGTAGAAAGATAGGATGTTGAGACTCTAATCTTTTTCATCCCACAGTTTGTTCTGTGGATATGTGTTTTCACGGGACGATTTGATTGAGAACCCCCTGATATAGGTTCCTCATGTCATAGGTAGGATTCGAACCTGGATCTTTTCACCCAAATGGCTCATATACTACCTGAGCTACAGAAGCTCATTTGTCCATCAGCCATCCTCTAATCCGAATCACCAGATCCATAACCATTCCCATTTGCTTCAATTTATGCAACAAAGATCTATTTGGAATCCCATCAAATGCCTTTACAAAATCCAGCAGTATCACCAAGCTATTTCCCTTATTCAACTCCATTGCCACATTATTATAAAAGTAAGGAGATTACTAAGACAAAATCTACCCTTCAGAAAATCATGTTGTCCTGTATAAATATAATAATTCTATCCAACAATTCCTGAATTCTCTCTTTTGCTAATTTTTCCAATACCTTAACCACTTCTGAAACGTGAATCAGCTTATAATTTGCAATGGCCAGTCTGGGTTTACTAAGGAAAGGCCATGTTTGAGTAATTTGCTCACATTTTATAATAGCATTACAGCTGACTGACAAGGAAATAAATACATCGCAATGACTTTTGGATTTTGTAAGGTTTTTGACAGATACATCATGGAAGGTTGTTTCTAAACTTGCAGGATACATATTGGATTAAAAACTATTAGCTTGGATAAAAGGATGACTGTGTGATCATTTTAATTTCAAAAATTGGTGTGTATATATCATCATCAATTTCCTGTTGTGTACACTCATGGGGTGTTAAAGTTACTATAACAGCCCTACATGAGTAAGTTTACATTATTATTAATCTCCTATCAACAATTTTCCTCCAAATTATTTTGTGCTTCTAAGGCACTTAGGACTGAATCAATCTACTTAGACATTGGTCTTCCTCTGGATTCTACCATCTTGGCATCAAACACCTGTTTTGCTAACATTTCCTCACCCATTCTATTTAAGTGGCCATACCTCCTTAGTTTATGAGGGTGATCTGAAAAGTTCTTGGCCTCGACCATAGATGGCGACACTATCGGCAAGATTTTTTTTTCCTAAGTTGGTACATCTGTCATAAGCATCTATGTGAAATTACAAGTAATTCTATCAAGTAGTTTGTTTTATACAGCTGTCTGAAGCAAAAGTGTTGTGTGCATCCCTTGAAATGGATAAAATTGAGTATCGTGCGGTTATAAAAGAAATTCATTCGAAGTTCATAAAAGTTTATGGGCACTCTTCTCCGTTTTTGACAATTAATAAATGGGTTGCCGAGTTTAAATGTGGCTGTACCAGCCTTGAAGATGATCCAAGTGAATGACGTCCAAAAAGTGTAACAACACCAGAAATCATTGATCAAGTGCATGATATGGTATTGGATGACCTGCGAGTCAAAGTGCGTGAAATTGTTGAGACTATAGGTATTTCAAAAGAACGTGTAGGATATATTTTGCATGAAGAATTGCATATGAAAAAGCTTTGTGCAAGATGGGTGCCGCACTTGCTCACAGCAGATCAAAAACGCACTCGCATGAAAATCTCTGAACAGCGCTTGGAGCATTTTAACAAGAATAAAACTGATTTTTTTAGTCGATTTGTTGCTATGGATGAGACTTGGATTCACCATTACACACCAGAATCCAAACTGCAGTGAAAACAGTGGACAGAAGCCAGTTGTTCAGTGCCAAAGAAGACAAAGTAGGAAAGGTAATGGCATCGGTGTTTTGGGATGCCAAAGGCATTTTGTTTATTATTGTCTTGAAAAGGGTAAAACAATAACCAGGGAATATTATTCCGATCTTTTAACCAGACTAGATGAAAATATTCATGAGAAAAGACCCAGTTTGCAGAAGAAGAAAAATCATCTTTCATCGGGACAATGCACTTGCCCACAAAGAAGTTTTGGCAATGGGAAAATTAAGGGTTCTGAACTATGAATTGTTGGAACATCCACCCTGTTCCCCAGATTTGTCTCCCTCTGACTTCTATCTCTTCCCAAAACTAAAACTCTTCCTCGCTGGTCAGCATTTTCTTTGAATCAAGAGGTGATTGCAGCTGTAGAGGAGTATTTTGCAGATCTTACTGAGAACCCCCTACAGGAACAGGATAGGGCCCCTGGAGCATCGCTGGAATAAATGTATTAGTCTTAAGGGAGATTATGTTAAAAAAATAAAAATAATTTTGAAATTATAAATTCCTTTTTTCATTGTTAGGCCGAGAACTTTTCAGAGCACCCTCATAGCATGCATGTTTCAATGTTATCAATGCCAAGTTCCTTTCCAATATCTTCATATTTAATATGATTCTACCATTGATGCCATTGGTTAATTTTCTCAGAGCTCTCATATCTATGGTCTCTAGCTTTTCTAAAAGTTCTTCACTAAAAACGGTGCCTAGATAGCTGAAATATTTTACTCGTTCTGTAGAATCTCCATTCAGGATGCAGCTGAATTGTTTCAGCTTATTTTCATACTTCTGGTATTTTTATTGCTGATTTTTATGTCAAATTTGTCACAGCTGTTATTCAATTTAGTTAGAGAATCCTGGAACCTTCACCAGATGTGTCTATGAGTACATCATCATCTGCATAAAGCAAATAACTAAGTTTGACATTTTCAATTCTAATATTGGGCCTAATATGCGTTTCTTTCATAATTTGATCCATATAGATGATGAATAAGAGTGGAGATAATGTGCATCCCTGTCCTACCTTTGATTTTACTTCAAACCATCTTCCTGTATTTCCTTCATTTTTAAATGCTAACTCACTATGTACTGCTGTTATAATGTTCCGTTTACCCTAAATTGTAGTGTTTTGAAAAGTTTTCTCTGGCACCTTGTCATATGCCTTTTCCAGATCCACAAAACTTAAGTACAGATCCTTGTCATAATTGCATGATTTCTCAACTGTTTGTCATAAAGCGAAAATCTGATCTTGACAACCTCTAATTGACCTGAACCCAACCAAGTTTCTTTTCCAGAAACTTTCTTGGCCTCTTTTCAAGTATGCTTATATAAAGCTTATCTGGAATGCTTAGTAAAGAGATTCCTCTGTAATTCTCACATTCATCTTTATTCCCTTTTTTCATAGATGGGAACTATGAGAGCTCTACTCCAATCATCTGGAATTAAACCTTCTGACCAGGCCCTCTGAATTATGCAGTGTACAAAACTTTTATACTTTCATACTTAAGCATTTCTAGACAAATATCACCTACTCCAGCTGCCTTTCCACATTTTAAGTTTTTGATGACTTTTTCTACTTCAAGTATTGATATATATTCAGCTTTGTATTCTTAAAATTTATAGTATGGTTCTGTAACTGCTCATTTCGTTTAACATTTTTTCAAAGTAATTATTACTCCAGACATCTAGAATATTCTTATCTTCAGTTTTCATGTCTCCTTTATCATCTTCCTTTCACAGTACGCTTTCCTCCATTTTTGAGCTTTTTCAATAGCCTCCAGAAATTTTGCTATAAGTTTTAAAAGAGGCATACCGTGAGTAGACATATCGATAAAAAATAAATAACGGAAAAAACTCACGTAGAAAGATTATTTAATAGTATAATTTTCGCCTGTGTGTCACAGGCATCTTCAGTACATTAAGCTCAAAATTAAACACTAACTGACAATTCCAAAAAAGCGCCACCTAAGTAGCTGATGTAAGATAACTAAAAAGGTCAATAACTTTCCTGAAAAAAAAAAAATTAATACAATAAAAAGTTAGGAAAGATTAGCTGATTTGTAAAGTACTATCTCCCATAAAGGGGATAGACGTGAGCCGTCGGATCAGTTTAAGTTAGGAGAATGAAGTAGAGTTTCACATGTTTCTTTATAAAGGCGTTCCATGAGAAACTGACTTTTGTGAAGAACTCTTCTCTTTCTCCAATGAACCCTGTGTCTAGTGAAGATGGCATGTTCAGAAAGTCCAGACTTTTCAGGTTTAAAGTATTCAATATAAGATTGGTGTTCTTCTAGCCGAATAGAGGCAGATCTTCCCGTTTGTCCGAAATAAGATAATCCACAAGAGCACGGAATCTGGTAGACACCTGGATGATTAAGATGTGGAAGCTTGTCCTTAGGAGAAGTGAGAAAGGTGGAGATTTTTCTAAATGGTCGAAAGGCAACAAAAATATTTAGTGGTTTTAAAACTTTTGCTATGCGTTCACTGATGCCTTGTACATAAGGGATAGTAATGTGCGTTATTTCCTCTGTGTTTGAAGAGGAAGACATTAAAACTACTCAAAGTTCTTTTAATGAAGCAATTCTTATAACCATTAGATAGAAAGGAAGAAGTTATATATTGTAGTTCTTTCTGTAAAAGATCGTCTGAAGAACAAAAGGAGTGGGCCCGATGAACCAGTGTTTTAATAGTTCCTGCCTTTTGACTGGGATGGTGATGAGATTCCGCATGGATATAATGGCCTGTATGAGTCTTCTTTCTATAAACTGAGAAATGTAGGTTACCATCTGGTTGGCGAAGAATTAGAAGATCTAAAAAGGCTAACTGCTTATTTGATTCTACTTTTAGAGTAAACTTGATCCTAGGATGAAATGCGTTTAACTTAGTGAGAAATTGTTGAAGTTCATCAGAAGAGCCATTCCATACAGCAAAAATGTCATCGACATATCTGAACCAATGAGTAGGTCTGGGAGAAATGTTGTCAAAGATACGTTGTTCAAAATGTTCCATAAAGAAATTGGAGATAGCAGGAGAAAGAGGATTACCCATTGCTGTTCCTTCAATTTGTTGATACAACTTATTTTTAAAGGAAAAATAACCAGAATTTATTACAAAATCAAATACGTTTACAATGTCTGAAGGAAATTCCTGTTGTAGTAATTCAATACTTTCCGAAAGAGGCACATTTGTAAATAAAGAAACAACATCTAAACTGATCATGATATCAGAAACGTCCAAATGAAGATCTGAAATTTTATTTTTGAAATCCAAAGTATTTTTTATATAAGTATCAGTTCTTCTAATTGAAGAGGAGAGTAAATTTGATAAAAATTTTGAGATTTTGTAAGTGGGGCAACCTATACAATCTACGACTGGTCTTAACGGAATGCCTGGTTTATGAACTTTTGGAAGACCATACAATCTAGGTGGACGACCGAAGAAGGTTTTAAGTTTTTTCTTTTGATCTTCATTCCATGTAGATACATTATCTATAAGAGAATTAAGTCTCTTCAATTGACTCCGGGTAGGATCCGATGAAAGAGGCCTATAAGTTGAATAGTCGAAGTCGGGGCTCTGCCCCGACTTCGACTATTCATCTTTCCCAAAGCGTTTGGCAAAAGGTACAGAATGAAGGTTTAAAAGCCCGATACGAACAAGACCATGAATTTGCTCGTTGGATTCGAATGATTCTGGCATTGGCATTTATTCCTCCTGCTAACGTTATTCTCTCAAAATCGTAATGTAATTGATTACCTTAGAGGCACTGCATACAACTTCGAGTTTTTAAACAATAATAATGTGCATTTATTCTATTAAAACAAAATAAATTAGAATTATTAAAAAATTAGGTGTATTATTTACATTTTTGTAACTTACTCATTATCTACAGGGGGCGAAATGCTGGGGACGACTTTTCCGGGTCCTGGCGCCTACAGCACCCAACCCCCCGAGTTCCAGGCTGGTAGGCCGGTTCTTTATGAACCTCACTTTAGTTATTCAAAATCACAAAATGAAAATAAAATATTTACTATATAATCAGTCATGACATGCACATTATGCTAATTTCAGTAATGAACACTAACACGTACTGTTCTAATGGTCAACAATGAGTTTGATTGTTGTAATCCTGAAACGATAAAATTGTTGTCTCATGAAGGCAAACACATTGTTGGATGTTTCAAAACATGACATAAAGTTTCGAATTTCAGCCATCAATAAAAAAAAGTTTTTTTCAAATTTCAAATCAGTGTGTTTGCACTGAAACATGAGTTGGAGCAGCTGCTGTTCTTGTTTTAATAGGCCTAACAGTAAGTGAGAGAATGATATTTGCCACGCTACTGGAGCAGTGACCATAGAAATATCAGTAGAAGTGATACAGAGGTGAAACGTTACATCTGTGACATAAGTTGAAGTGAACCTGTGAGGGAGGGGTCATGTATGAGCTGAATTTCTCTCCTGTGGACAGCATCAAGAATTGTTAAGGAGAATTTAGGTGAACCACCCCAAATGTGTGAACAGTGTTCTATGGATGGGTGGATTTAGGATTTATATATTTAGGATTGGTAGTGGGTGGGTGTAAAGTAACTTCTTGAGAAGAAAAGAGTGGCAGTTTTTTAGAGGCTGGAATTAAATGTTAATTTGAGGAGAGAGAGAGAGATCTGATCCTGTCTGTTGATGTATATTATTAAGTATAAGGGAAGGTAAGATGAGATCCCTATTGCGAGAGAAGAGGCAGGACAGTGCTTTGGCAGCATTGAAAATGACTAGTGTTTCCGGCAGTGGTTGCAGATGATCTTGATGTTTGGGATGTCTAGAACTAAATATTCTTGTTGAGAGGCTTATACGCTGGTTAGACATAATAACTAATATTTAAGGAATTGACAGCGTATACTGGAAATATAGATTAAATAAACTTTAATATACACTTTCCGATATTTCGGCGAACGTTACGTTGCCATCTTCTTGGGAACTTACTAAAAGGACACGTGCACACAAGTACTAATACAACAAATGAGACTGAGGCTAGGACGCTAGTGTTTTCCTAAAGTCCTGATGGTGCCCCCTGGCGGGCTATATTGGTAGTTCTTGGCCTTTGGGCTGAAGTTCTTTTGATAAAAGTTTCCCAAATTTGGGGCAGTTTCATGCATCCAAATTTGTTGAGGTTTGGCATGTTCCTAAGGGCCGAGGCTGATTCCATGAATAGTCTTTCATACTTGAACTTGCTGCGGTGTATTACTGTGGCTTTCTTCCATCTTATTCTGTGGCGAGTATCCAGAGCGTGGTCTGCAAGCCCAGAGTGGCTGTACTGGTGGAATCGGATGTAATCCTTGTGTTCTGAGATTCTGATATTTGCTGTCCTGCCTGTTTGGCCAAAGTAGGACAGTTTACAGCTGCAAGGGACCTGGTATACACCAGGTAGGTCTAGGGGAAGTGGTTGGTCTTTGGTAGAGCGGATAAGGGATGCCAGTTTTTTATGTGGTCTGTAACAAGTGGTCAAGTCATGTTTTTTTAAGATTTTATTGATTTTTTCTGAGGTGCCTCTGATGTAGGGAATAGTGATGGATTTAGAGTAATCTTTTTTGTGAGGGGGAGGGGGTGGTGGCTTGTGGATGACTGGGTTAAGTATTTTTTGGATTTTTTGGAGGGGGTAGCCGTTGGCTGAGAAAGATTACCAACAGACTAAAACCCTATAACTCTAGACCCCCCCGCATATATGGGCTCCCAAAAATACACAAGGAAAATGTGCCATTACGTCCCATAGTGGATGGCATTGATTCCCCCACTTACAAACTAGCCAAGCATTTAGCCAAAGCGCTCTCACACTATACTGGCAATACACCATCACACATAAAAAACTCAGCCCACTTCAAAGCCAGTATAGAAAACCTTACACTCCAACACAATGACATAATGGTCAGTTTTGATGTCTCCTCCCTATTCACGAATGTCCCTCACAAAGAAACCTTAGAGCTAATCCAAGCTAAATTTCCTCCCGATATCTCAGCCCTATTTCAGTTTACAATGAACTCAGGCTATTTCGTTTGGCAGGAAAAATTCTACAAACAGATAGAGGGGACAGCCATGGGTTCACCACTTTCCCCACCCTTGGCCAACTTTTTCACGGAGATGTTTGAGGAGAAAGCCTTAAACTCAGCCCCACAAAAACCTACCATATGGCTTCGCTATGTTGATGATGTTTTTGCTATTTGGCCACATGGCCCGGATTCACTCCTCTCCTTCCTAACACACTTGAACAACCAACACCCTAGAATCAAATTCACCCTGGAAAAAGAGGAAAACAATAACCTCCCCTTCCTAGACACACTAGTCACCCGCCAACCTGATGGAACCTTGGTTTTCTCAGTTTATAGAAAACCCACCCATACTGGCAGATACATCCACCAACAATCCCACCACCCCCCCTCACAACAATATGGAGTTATTAAAACATTATTCAACAGGGCAAAAATAATCTGTTCTAATGATCAAGCCCTAACCTCTGAACTAAATCACATCCGTGACACTTTCTCAGCCAACGGCTACCCCCTCCAAAAAATCCAAAAAATACTTAACCCAGTCATCCACAAGCCACCACCCCCTCCCCCTCACAAAAAAGATTACTCTAAATCCATCACTATTCCCTACATCAGAGGCACCTCAGAAAAAATCAATAAAATCTTAAAAAAACATGACTTGACCACTTGTTACAGACCACATAAAAAACTGGCATCCCTTATCCGCTCTACCAAAGACCAACCACTTCCCCTAGACCTACCTGGTGTATACCAGGTCCCTTGCAGCTGTAAACTGTCCTACTTTGGCCAAACAGGCAGGACAGCAAATATCAGAATCTCAGAACACAAGGATTACATCCGATTCCACCAGTACAGCCACTCTGGGCTTGCAGACCACGCTCTGGATACTCGCCACAGAATAAGATGGAAGAAAGCCACAGTAATACACCGCAGCAAGTTCAAGTATGAAAGACTATTCATGGAATCAGCCTCGGCCCTTAGGAACATGCCAAACCTCAACAAATTTGGATGCATGAAACTGCCCCAAATTTGGGAAACTTTTATCAAAAGAACTTCAGCCCAAAGGCCAAGAACTACCAATATAGCCCGCCAGGGGGCACCATCAGGACTTTAGGAAAACACTAGCGTCCTAGCCTCAGTCTCATTTGTTGTATTAGTACTTGTGTGCACGTGTCCTTTTAGTAAGTTCCCAAGAAGATGGCAACGTAACGTTCGCCGAAATATCGGAAAGTGTATATTAAAGTTTATTTAATCTATATTTCCAGTATACGCTGTCAATTCCTTAAATATTAGTTATTAGAACTAAATAGTTTGTCAAAGGAGTAGGATGAATGGAGTGTGCTGTCATCAGCAAAGCTTTGGATATGATTAGTGGTGATTAAGAGTAAGTAATTTATGTATAAGTGAAATCTTTATGCATGGAACAGAACCTTGTGGCAATTCTGCATTGGTAGCAAAGCTTAAAGAGAAGGTGCCATCCACAATGATGTGCAGTGACCAGAAAGAAAGCTGGCTATCCACTTACAGGTAGACCGAACGAAGGCAGTTTGCAAAGCAGACCTCAATATCAAATATGATCGAAGGCCCTGGAAATGTCAAGGGTGGTAGCACACATTTCTCCAAACCTTTCCACAGCACATATTTAGCAGTGGTGATGTAGGCTACCAAGAGATCAACTGTGGATCTGGATTTGCAGAATCCATACTCCTGGTCACTGATTAACTAGTGAGCTTCTAGGTAGTGAAGAAGTTGACTAGTAATAACCTCTGTTTTATTTTGGAAAGGATTGAGGTGATTGCATTTAGTCAGTTGTTGGATGGTAGACTTTCATCTCCCTTTATTGGAATGGTTGGATGTATACTTGCTTCTGTGTGATGGGATAGGTGCCAGCTGAGTACAGAAAATTGAAGGGGTTATAGAGGAACAGATGTTAGTTCTGGAGCACATAATAGAAGAGACGCTATTGGGACCAGAAAACTTTGTAGTGTCCAGGTTATCTAATATTCTTCGTATGTCTTTTGCTGGAAAGACCACAGAAGGCAACACTGTACTCAGTTGCTGATAGGAAAGGATATGACTTGGCTTCTTTATCTGTGCAGGAGTTAGAGGAGAAGAGTGATTCCAGGAGGTCAGCTTTTTATTTTGGTGCTGTAATAGTGGTACCATCTGGATGAGGGAGAGGTGGAAGCACAGGTGTGTAGAAGTTGTATCCAGTCACGTTTGTGAGAGACCAGAAGGCACAGCTTCCATTTAGACAAGATGCGTGTTTTCTGCAATTGGTCTTTATGAAGTTGGATTTGGATTTGCTGATAGTTTTACATTTGTGTGCTTCAGCGTAGGCCGAGTATGAAGCTGTGGTTCATGATGCAAGCCACCTGTGGTAAGCTGACATTCTCTTTCTCCAACTGCTTTCATGCATCTTCTGTTGAATCAGGACTTGGGGAAGTGTATGAGAATTTTTAGTGGAATTAAGGACAATGGCCTTCATGCCAATGTGGATGATTTTTGTGACTCGCTTGGTGTAGGTGTCACGGTCAGAAGAGCAGAAGCAATAGTCATGCCATGGAAAGGAAGAGTAGTAGTTCTGAGGTCATCCCACTTGTTACTTTTGTAATGCCTAAGGACTTGAGGTTAGATGTAGTCAGAGGAAGGGTGTTCTGTGAGATGGAAAACTTACACAAGATTGTAGTCCCAGTTTTTCCAAGATAGGTGACCCCTACAGTGTATCTGGAAAGAGAACTAGTTAAAAAAAGATTAAGGGTATTAGGAAAGGAGATTATCAGGAATTCAGTTATGTAGATATATTTGTGTTAGAGTGTTGCTTATAGCAAAAACTTTTGCATCATGTCCAGCTGGATCAGTAAGGTTGAGGAAGGGGATACAAGTTTGAGTTGTGGCCATTCAGGCTTCCTAGGAGGATGACTTTATGTTGGATAGGTGGATTAATGGTGGTCAAGCTTCATGGAGATGAAGTGGTCTGAGTGCTTTTAAGAGTTTGGGGACTCGTAAACATAGCATACAAATGTTACTAAGTGGGACAAGAATATCTTGAGTCAGAGGTGGTCTGAGTCAAGGGATTCTAAAATTTGGCATTCTTTAGCAGGCAATGTCATATCACATGGAACCAACATTGATTGGAATGTCAGAAAGGCACAGGTGCCACCATTGTGGTGAGATGAATCATTAAGAATATAATTTGGGCATTGAAGGTGAACTTTGGCTTATGTAACTGCAGTATGGTTTATACAGTATGAAGAGAAGGTCTGATTTGGATGTCTGTAAGTAGTGATGAATGTCATTTGTGTTGGAATTTATTGCTGTAGGTGGATGTGAAAATGATTTTTTTTTTTTTTTTTTGGTAGGGATTCTGGTTTGTTTGAAATTGTGCTTGGTCTGATTTGTTTGGATGAATTAGTTGTCAAAGGGAGATTTATTCTGTTTGCAGTGTTGCTGTCATTGTTTTTCCATTTCATTTTTGGTTTATTGTTAGATGAAAGACAGGGAACATGATGCCCATGCAGAGAGTGACCAGTCTCCTTGTCATTCCATAGCCTCAACAGTGCCTCCCACATTCCACTGCTTGGACCCCTTTTCCAAGCATGACCTGACAAAGTTTGTGGCAGCAGGATTATGTGCCAGTTGACTGAGAAGCCTCCTGACTCGTTAACTGACAGTTTCTTACTCATATACTATCTGGCAGCTTCCTGCTTTAGAACCCTTTTAACTGATGTAACCTCAAAATAGAAGAGTTTCTAGGTCTCCCATTATGTTTGGCATGCCTTTGAAGAGCATGCTCACACTGCATGGAGAAGAGAGGGAGGGACAGAGACCAGAATATCTCCTCTGGATGCATAATATAGCCTTTGCCACTTCAGGCCTTCAATAAGTAGGGTGGTGGTGGTAGCATTTCAGTGAAAGTCATCTGCCACCTAGTGGATATAGTTGGTATTTCCTCCAACTAGGAAGATATTCTTTGTAGCAGGAATGCTCACTGTGTGCTCTAGAACACCTTTTTAGAAACAGGATACACCATGGGAAGGTGGAGTTGACGTGAAAGGGAGAGGCTGTATATTGTGCATCCCTGTCAATTAGAAGCCCTCTGTGCAGGTGTCAGGGTCAGAAGAGTGGAAGTAGTAATCATGCGATGGGAAAGAAGAGTAGTAGTTCTGGATGGAGGTATTGCCACTTGATACCTTTGTAGTGCCAAAGGACACAAGGCTTGGTACAGTTAGAGAGTGTGTGGGGGGGGGCATTCTGAGTGACTGGAAACGTGAGACCTAGAAACTCTTCCATTGAGGTTACATTAGTTAAAAGGGTGCTAAAGCAGGCCAGCTGCCAGATAGTATATGAGTAAGAAACTGTCAGTTAACGAGTCAAGAGGCTTCTCAGTCAACTGGCATATAATCCTTGCACAAAATTGTGGTGGGACATGAGTCTTCAAGTTTTGAGATAACTAATGGTGTGCCCAGTCAGTTAGCCCTTGGTCCTTTATTATTCAATCCTTACATTAATGACATTAGGAAGGATTTAACAGGTAATATATAGCTGTTTACTGCTATATATTACCTGTTGCAATAATAGGCAGGGTAACTGGGAGTGGGACTGACATGCAGAAAAAGTTTACTGGTACCAAATGTAAATCTATGCTTTACATTTGCCAAAATTAAACTTTGATCTGATGAGATATCCATTGGCATGATTGTGCTAGAAGAAATTGATCAGTAAAGGTATCTTAGAATGTTAGTAGATAGAAAGTTGAAATTCAGAGACAATGCAGCAGAGATTTCAAATGCATCTCCACAGATAATTGCAATGCTGAAATGAACTTTGACACATAGGAAAAAGGAAGTAATTTTGCCTCTTGACAAGACTGTGATACGACCTCACCTGTTGGCCTATTGGAATATTGTGTGCAGATACAGATACAGTGGAGTGGGTGCAAAGGATTGGGACTGTGGAATGTAAATTTTGAGGACAAATTGAGAATTTGTGGACTGAAGTTTCTTGCAAATAGGATAGCTCTTCCACTCTCTTCCCCCTACTGTATGAAAAACCTCATCTACCTTAATCTGGTCATAACCCTTACCAGATTATGTCTTAATCATATCTCTCTCCCATATGATGAACAACTTCATCCACATTGATCTGATTTTCAATATTTCTTCATCCTTTTGAAACCAGGTGTATAAATCTGTGCACAATAGGTCTGATCAAAGGTTTCTACATGTCAGTATTCTTTATATCATTGCTATAATCTGTTGTCCTGTCCTCACAATTCTAGTAGTGTTTCCAAAATTTCAGGTTTTTGTTTGCCATCTGGTGATCATATGCTCCTTCATCTCTAGTTGCATTCACTATGCTTTCCCACTTTGGCACATTGAACTGTTAACTCCACTCATTTGTCTTCCAATCTAGTTATTCAAGTCCTCTTGCAAGGCTACAGAATCTACTCTTCTCTTTATACTTCTTCCTCACTTGGCATCATCTGCAAACAACTGAATATCACCAGATATTTCCCACTATTATTAACACAAAATAATCATTAATGGCCCCAAAATAGATCCTTAGGCACACCACTAGTGACATTCCTCTTTTGATAATTTGTTCCCCTATACACAACTTACTGTATCTGTCTGGCAGTCATTCTCCAATCCAGTGCACTAATTCACTCTCCAACCCCATCCTTTCCAATTTAATTACCTCATGACCAGTTGGTCTTGTGGCAGTTTATCAAAGGTCTTTACAAAATCTAAATATACCACTGTATATTTAGATTTTGCATCTCCCTAGTCCATTGCATTTGTTACCTTGTTATAATAAGAAAGTAGATTACTAAAACATGATCTTCTTTTAGCAAACCCATGCTGACTATGAAAGAGAATGCTGCTGTTGTCAACTTAATCCCTAACACTTTAACAGCAGTTCCACACACACACAGATTGCCTATAATTTGAAGACTTAGGCATCACTTCCTTGTGAATGGGACCAATTTTGCATTCTTTCCATTCCTTCGGAACTTGGCCCAGTCTGAGACTCATGTTAATCAACAACAATGTTGATTAAACGGGTGGGTATTAAACAGGCGGGTTGATTAAACGGGTGAGTATCCGGGTGGCGCTAGCTTCGCCGTAGCACGTGGCGGTGAATTTGAGCTGTGCAGAAGAAAGTGATTTTTAATCGGTGAATAGTCCGCTTTTTTCCCCGTTTTTTTCTACGTTTTTGAGTGCTAAATTGTTTCTCTGAATACGAGTGTACTTCAGTGGTTGTTTTTTTGGAAGTTAGTTGCTGTCGCGATACAATATATGTTGGTACCGTCGGAATCGAACGCGTAACGGTGGAAGACAAAACGAAGCTAAGTTACTGTATTTAGTTATATTTCATTTATTTAATTATATTTAGTACTTTAAATGTTCTGATGTTTGTACTTTTTTCCCCTCTTATTTATTAATTGAATAATTATTAAAGATAACGCTACTCGGCAGTAAGGAATGATGGTAGATTCAGCAGCAGTCGCAAGTGGCGTAACGCCAAGTCCTCCGCCATTTAAGAACTCAATTATTAGCAATATCATAAAGGACTTTGTGGCATGATGTACTTGCGGCATGTATGCTTCTCGGGAATTACATATGTGGCTTGTTAAAGAGAGTGGAGAGCGTATGTGCGCCAAATGCAGGCAGTTGGAGGAAATAAATACATTAGATATATCGATATCCGACTTTGTTGCTCCAGGAACGGAGAATAGGAAGACAAGTAGTATGATAGGAGCGAATGAGAAAATAATAGTTGATAGTGTGGAAGGTGTGAGTGACTGTGGAAGTTTAGGAGATGGTTTTGTATGGGAGAGTGAATTTAGATTAAGAGTGACTGACCTGCAGAGGGAGATAGATGAGTTGAAAGAGGAGGTGGAATGTCTAGTGAATGAGAGCAGAAGTATGAAAGATAAGATTAGGAGAATGGAAGAGATAAATGCAAGGCAAATCAGAGTAGGAGAGAGAGAGAATTTAAGGAGTATGAGTGAGAGGTATGGGGGTGCTAGAAGAGGAGAGAATGGAAACAGTAGAAGAGAGGGAATGAGAGAGAGGTATGGGAATGCTAGCAGACGAGAGGATGGAAACAGTAGGAGACACGGAATGAGAGAGAGATATGGAAGTGCTAGAAGAGGAGAGAATGGAAATGGTAGGAGAGATGGAATGAGAGAGATGTATGGGAGTGCTAGAAGAGGAGAGAATGGAAACAGTAGAAGAGAGAGGTATGGGAATGAAAGAAGAGGAGAGAATGGAAACAATAGGAGCGAGGGAATGGTAAGAGGTATAATGTATGGCGACTCAATGATCCGTGGTGTTCAAGATAGGATGCGTGAGGAGTGTTTGCCAGGAGGAACAATAGAAAGGGTGGATGAGATGATTGTGATGGTAGGAACGAATGACTTGAGTGGTAATGTAAGTCGGGCAGCAAGAGATATGAGATTTTTGCTTGAGACTGTACGGAAGAAGACAGAGAGAGGAAAAATAGTGTGCGTGTTGCCTAGGTATGATAATGATGAGCTGAGCAGAAGAGCGGTGATATTGAATGGCATAATAGCGAGAATGTGTGACAAGAGAGGACTGGTATATGTGGATGCCTGGAGTGTGTTTGAGGAAAGAGAGGAGTTGTATGCGAGAGACCGTTTACATTTGAATGAGGAAGGACGTAGGCATCTGGAGAGATTGCTGTTCTGAACGAGTCAGTGTGTCCCAGGGAGGATGATAGCAGGGGTGGCCTCTTGTGGGAATGGATACTTGGGAGAAGGGAGACAATGTCAGGTAACACTGAGCCCAGTGGAGTCTAGAAGGGATAAGGCTGGGTATAGAAACAATGGCATTTATATGCTGTATACTAATGCCAGGAGTATCCGGAATAAGGGAAAGGAATTGGTGGCGCAGATAGCATCAGCCTGGCCAAAAATTATTGCGATCACTGAGACGTGGTTGACAGAAGGGGATATAAAAACAGGTATAGAAGTCGCTGGGTATAGCATTTTTCGTCAGGATAGGAGGGGAAAGCGTGGTGGTGGGATGCTGCTTATGATAAGTGATGACCTATGTCCTCTAAGAGTGGAGAATTTGGAAGGAAGTGAGACAAATGATTTTGAGAGCGTATGGTGTGAGGTAGAGGTAGGCAAGACAGGATATTTAGTGGGGTGTTGCTACAGACCCAGGAGCACAGAGGATGGGGACCAGGAGATGTTTAGACAGCTAAGTTTGGCAAGTGCAAGAAGAATGATTGTTATGGGAGATTTTAACTTCAGTAGTATAAATTGGAGAGAGGAAGATGCATGTAACAATAGGGGAATGGAATTTCTAGAATTCTTGAGGGACAAATGTCTTAGGCAACATGTAACAGAGGGAACAAGAGGTTCAAAAATTTTGGATTTGGTTATAGCATCAGAAGAGTTGATAATAACTGAGTTGACGTCTCTCCCACCAGTTGGAGAGAGTGACCATATGGTGTTGACTTGGAAAATGAATAGACATGCAGGAGTATCAAAGAGACGGGAACTTATGTGGAATTATAAGGCAGGTGATTATAATAGTCTTAGACGTCAACTTCGGGAAGTTTCATGGAGGGAGGAATTGGAAGGCCGGGATATCACCAGTGCGTGGGAAATTGTGAAAGAATATTTGTTATCAGCAATGGTAAGTTGTATACCACGAGTGAAGAAGAGGGCGCAATTTGGAGTAAAGTGGATGACAAACAACATTAAACAGGAACTGCATGCGAAAAAGAGGCTATGGAAGAGATATAAGGAGACAGGTGAAGAGAGGATGGGTGAAGAATATAAGACACAGGCCAGAAGAGTGACTCGTGTGGTAAGGAAAGCGAAACTGGAATATGAGAGGAGATTGGCCCTAAGATCCAAAGAAAATCCTAGGGAATTTTTTAGCTATGTGGCCAGTAGGAGGAGAAATGACTGTGGAAGAATGATATTGTGGGATAAAAATGGGAATAGAGTGACTGATGCAGAGGACATAGTGGAATTGTTCAATGAACACTTTATTGGAGTATTTCATCCTAGAGGAGTCAGTTTTAATGCTAGAGGGATAGGACTGGTACGAGGTCTGGAGGTACAGGAGGAGAGTGTGTTTCAGATACTGAGTACTCTGGATGTCAGTAAAGCTGTGGGACTGGATGGTATTTCGCCACGAGTTTTGAGAGAATGTGCTAGCGAATTGACAATACCTTTAACGTGGCTTTACAATGAAAGTCTGGCTTTGGCAAAGGTGCCCAGGGAATGGAAGGAAGGTAAGATAGTGCCATTGCATAAGGGTGGTAACAGACTGGAAGTGTCTAATTATAGGCCAGTCTGTGTGTCATCAGTAGTTGTTAAGATCTTGGAGAAAGTAGTGAGGGACCGTGTATAGCATTGGGCAGATGAGGGTAATGTTATCTGTGAGAATCAACATGGATTTGTGAAAGGACACTCTTGTTTTAGCAATATGCTAGCCTTTTATAATAAAGTTACAAGAGCATTAGATGAGGGAAAGGCATATACTGCAATTTTCTTAGACTTGGCGAAGGCATTTGACAGGGTGCCACATGATAAGCTGATATTTAAGTTGCAGCACATGGGTCTGGATGTCAGATTGGTCAACTGGATTCAGGATTGGCTGTCTGATAGGTATCAGAGAGTTGTGTATCGTGGAGCAGTTTCCAGGAGGCAGAGGGTTACAAGTGGGGTCCCACAGGGCTCAGTACTAGGACCTATATTGTTTAACCTTTATATCAATGACATAGCCAGTGGATTGCAGGGGGATATTCAGTTATTTGCGGATGATGCGAAGCTGGGAAGGATTATTAGTAATAGCGCAGATGTGGTAGCCCTGCAAGAGGATTTAAATAAGCTAGATAGATGGGCAAATGAATGGGGGTGTCAGTTTAATGCAGCAAAATGTAAGGTCTTGAGGTTTGGGAAACATCGATGGGATGCTGCATACTCTATGGGAGGAGTTATACTGGAGGAAGTAGGGGAGACAAGAGATCTGGGGTTGATGATTGATAGAAACCTGAAGTTTAGGGGACATATTGCAAAGGTGGTGAAGGTAACACAGAGGATTGCTGCTATTATGAGAAGGACACTGACCTGCAGAGATAAGATAGTTATCATTCCGTTGTATAAGTCTCTGATCAGACCACACTTGGACTATTGTTCTCAGATTTGGTCCCCAGGATTTGAAGGGGATAAATTAACTGTGGAAAGGATACAAAGACGGATGACAAAGATGGTTTCAGGACTGTACAAGGATAGTTATGAGGATCGGCTGAGAGAATGTGGACTGCAGAGTTTGGCGGATAGAAGAAGGAGAGGTGATATGATTGAGACTTTTAAACTGTTGAGAGGTGGTTACAGGGTTGACACTGGGGAGTTCTTTCGCTTGGTTGATCAGCGGGAAGGAGTGATGACAAGAGGCCATCCCTGGAAGTTACGAAAGGAAACTGTGAGCAAGAGGGTAAGGAGTGGTTTCTTTGTGTGGAGGGTGGTTGAGCCGTGGAATGCATTGCCTGATGGAGTGGTGGGAGCGAGAACGGTCAGTGCGTTTAAAGAGTGGATGATAAACTTTGTGTTTCTCAGGGGGGGACCTCCCCTCGATGAGTCTTGACAGACTTTATGTCTTAGGAAGGACCTCCCTCGATGAGTCTTTTGACTCCTTGGAGGCCTGAATAATAATAATAATAATAATAATAATAAACCCCTGGAACATTCCCTCAAAACATGTGGTGATATATCATGAATGCCTACATCCTTATTCACATAAAAGGAATTGAGTACTCATTATCATGAGGACTCAATTCCTCATATACCTCCTTTTCCCTCACTATCAGTACTTCTTCTCCTCTTCCCATTGCATTTGAGTTCTTCATCTTATCACTTTCATGAGGATGAAATACCATTATGAATTGGTTTTAATATCTCAACTATATCCTTCACAGTGGTTATTATTCTACCATTTTCACCAGTTCTGTCATCCTTCCACAATGTAGATTGGAGATGAAAATGAATGTTGTTAATGTTGAATTGCCTTTCTTCACATGTTTATCTATTTCTGTTTTCAGTGGTATTGTTTAAATTGAGTTGATGTTGAGAAGTACATGGACTATACAGTAATGGATTCTTTACTAATCCATACACATTTGAGAATTTTACCAAGCTCCTCTTCAAATTGTGGTTCCAATTTTCAGAGTAGCTTGCTGAAATTCTTGACAAAAGCCAGGTGAGAATCATCTAACTTGGATTCTGTTCAGGTATACTTGGCAGAATAGTAGCAGGAAGATTAATCATTAACTGGCATCCTAAACCATACCATTATGTTCTATGCAGGATACTGCCTAGCAACCATTCTGTGGCATAACTGTTTTATAGCTGTGGTCTTGGAAATCTTGACTCTCTCTATAATGTCAAACCTAACTCTTAAAACATCATTCATTTTGAATGCTTGAAGAAGTGGGTAAAAATTAAATGAGATTTTTGTACAGTCCTAACTTGGTTTTTGGCTACTTCCAGTAAGCAAGCTAATGCTATTACACAATGCATTTAAATTCATCTCAGCAGTTTAGCATATTTTACATTGTAGCAGCCTGAACATCAGTTTTGTCAACATTCTATACTTCTGAGGTTTAACTTTAGAAAAACTAGTCATGAAGTCTCTTTCTTTCAGCTAACTTGCGAAAAATTTAAGTCATCATTTAGACCCAGGGCTAAAAGAGTCTGAACCAGGACCTCTGCACGGTTCACTATTAAGAATGCAATTCACATCAAAACTTGTATAACATGTTAAACGTTTTAGTTTTAACGTGTTCTACAAGTTAAAAATTAAAGTAGTAAAGACTGCAAATTAAATGTCGGTATAGATATGGGAATAACTAATTCTCATATGGTAGCATAACTAGCCAAAAAATTTAATATAAAACTGTAAAAAGAGAGAAATCATCTAAAAATACCAAGCCAATAGTATATAAGACAGTGTTCAAACCAGTTTAAACATATAGGTCTGATGTGAGTTAGTTAAAAACAGTTGATTAAAGACTCAACATAGATATGAGAATGCATTTACAGAAGTGAGTATATGACATGAGTGGTAGTACCATGTTAAAAATGCATGTTTAGAAAGGAACTGGTATTTTTGAACTCTCATTAAAGTTAAAACTCCACTTGAGAATATAGAAATCAGTATTTATGTATTTAAGAATCTGTAGACAAATCATCTGGAATAAGCAGGTGTGATAATAGATAAAACTGATAAGTGAATGAATTAGGTATATTTTTCACTGCCTCACTGAGGTTGTATTAACAACCTCATTGTGGGTGACAGCCAATTAAGTTCATGAGATCAAAGATGCAAATACATGTAGCACAATCTGTTTCATTAAGTAGTGCTGTTGCTGGGTGCATATATAGTATTGAGTACTCAATATTATAGCTAGTGCTGAGTACATAATATCCTAGTTAATGTTGAATGCATAACTTCATAGTTGGTGCTAAGTGCATATAGTGAATTATGAAGCACATGACATTTCCATTTAATTGAAAAGACTGGGGGTTTGAATCTCATCTAGAACATGAAGGACCTTTAGTAATCCTCAGTTTGTTCAAATTTGAAGTTGAGTTAGCTAGTCTCAGCAGAAGTAGCAGGATTTTTTCCTCCAAGAAATAATGATTCCTCACACTTCAGAACAGGAGAACTGGCTAGAGAACATATCAGTTAATTAGATAGTGGCTTTTGCACCCTTAGTTGCTTTTGCCATTATTGCAACCGCTCAACTATCCTCCTCCTACATTCACAAATATTATGCCTAGTGGCTCATTACGTTCGTTTTAGGTATGACCTATTATGATTTGAAACCATGACTGCTCCGAGGAGAAGATGGTTAACCCTATGCATCCTGGTGTGTCCTATATCTGTAGATGCATGTGTTCGTCTTGCACCAGCTATTTCTGACTGACAGAGATTGAACTGCCCACTCATTCTCCAGAAAGTCAGATAACGTTAAAATGACATCACCTATTCCCTATAGGGAATAACAAACATTGGAGGATTTATTTTATAAAGATTTTGAAAATAAGATTCTATAGAAACATTTGAAGATAACAATGATTCAGCAAGCATGGTATGTGGTCAAGTTCTTTTCTAGGAGGAAAAACTTTGAACTTCGTTGTGGACTAATGAAGAGTTAAAACAACAATCCTGAAAAAAACATATTGAAAGTTCATTTCAAGTATGTCAGCAGATCCCCTGAGGCTTAGCTAAGTCTTTGATTAAAAAAAAAAAAAACATGACGAGAGCAAAACATTCTGGAGACTATTGAAAAACTTAAAAATTAGGTATAGAATATTATAAAAGCAATTATAGATGATTAAAGTGGCATAAAATATGAAGATAATCTGGATGTTTACAGTAATTATGAAAAATTTTTAAATAAAATAAGCAAGAGAGAAAATATTCAAGCAGAATGTGAAGAGTTCATATCAACACTGCCATCTTCCTTTTTGTGGTAGGCTCAATGGCCTGACATAGTCAAATAAATTGTCATCTTAGAAACCTGATTACTCCTTATGATAGATCAGTTAATCTTATCTGCATTGTCTGTAAATTGCAGGTGTTCATCTGGAAAGCTTTTTGTTTTGTAAGATGAAAAACTGAGTTTCCAGGAAGGAAAACCTTTCTACCTCCACATGAAAAGTACTAATAAAAGTTCTTCATGTTCTAGATGAGATTTGGACCAAAATCTTTCTGACCAAAATTGTCAATACCAAATGACAGCAATACCTGAGATGAACAAGTTTTCAGAGGCGCTTGTGTTGTCATCATGAATATACTTTTAAAATTAAAAACAAGAAACAATAATATTTTTTATTAATATTTCAGCTTGAAACTAACAAGCCATCCTCGACGTAGAAACAGTTAAACAAGGTATATTGATATCTTTGATATAATCCACTATTAGCAAACTAGTGTGAACGCATGTTTATTAGGCACAAGTATTCACAACAGTAATTAATAATCTTTATTACTGCAACTATTTCAGTGAAGCAATCAGTTTCATGACCAGAAGATTCTACATTTGGTATCAACACATGCTAAGCTGAACTTTTCACAATTATTATAAGCATGCAAGATTGAAAATCCTGTATTCCTCTTTCAGCAGAATAACCAGATTGTCCAAAATAAAGATTACACTCACATGGAACTTGGTGTATACACAGAAGGGCAGTGATGTCTGTCCTTAGAGATGGTAGTCATGATCAGGTTTTATTAATGGTGTCTGCGTATGCATCCACTCTGACATACCTTGCCACAGAGCACCTAACTTAGAATCGCCCAACTTCGACCTCCTTTGGTTGAACATATCCCTTCCCCGCTCAGTCCAATTCATCTGCTGTCTCTATTGCTCCCCAACACAACCAACCATTCTGAGCTCTTTAATTTTCTCTCCCTTAAAAATCGACTTTCTCCAATCCCACTTTCCCAACCGCAAAATTATCCTCTTAGGAGATTTTAACGTCCACAACACTAGCTGGCTTTCCTCCTCCAGTTGTACAGATCTTGCAGGTGAAGATGCCGAAACATTTGCCATCACCAACGACCTTACACAACTTGTCCAGATGCCAACCAGAATACTAGATAACCCAAACCACTCCCCAAACACCCTAGATTTTTCCTCACCAATGACCCCCTTCAAATACACAGTGAAGGTAGTGAGCCCCCTGGGCAATTCTGACCACAACCTAGTGCTCATTTCCTCCCCCATGCAACAACGTTTACACAGACGCTCTCATACAAGAGTAGTTTGGCACTATAACAGTGCCAAGTGGGACAGCCTCTGCAACTTCTATGCCGCATTCCCATGGTTGGACTATTGCTTCCGACCTTCCAACCCAAACATATGCACTGAGCTTATTACCAAAGTAATCCTCACCGGCATGAATACATACATTCCACACAGCACTCTGAACTGCCATTCCCTGATGAAACCCTGGTTCTCCAAAAGATGTACCAACGCTGTAGAGATGAAACACCAAACATACCACAACTGGCTGAAATCAAGAACCCATCTTCCTTCAAAGCTTACACCGAAGCCCGTAATAGATGCAAAAAAAAAAAAACAATGAACGCTTCCAAAACAGAGTTTGAAAGAGTATAAAGCAGGAAACTAGCAGCCTGTTCAAACGGCAGCCGAGCCTTTTGGTCTCTCACCAAAGCAATTGGCTGTATCTTCTGTCCAACACTATTCCCACCCCTATCACACCCCCATGGCTCTACTGCATCATCACCCACAGAAAAAGCCAATCTTCTGGCCTCATACTTTGCTTCAAATATATGCATAACTGACGATGGTAAATGTCCCCCAACCATTCCAGGCACTCAACATAAAATGTCCCCTATATCCTTTTGCCAGGATGAGATCAGAAAAATGCTGTCCAAATTAGACACAAAGAAGTTTCCCTGCCCTGATGGCATTTCCCTAATTGTCCTGAAAGTTTGTGCTCCAGAACTGATCCCCATCCTATGTCACCTATATACACTCTCCTACTCCACTGGAATCTATCCCTCAAACTGGAAATTGGCCTATATTCAGCCCATTCCCAAGACGGGTGACAAGTCACTGCCATCCAATTACCACCCTATCTCGCTTACCTCAGTCCTGTAATGAAAAAACCATCAATTCCCAACTCCTTCACTATCTTGAAGACACTCGCCAAATAAATGATGGCCAGTATGAATTCCGTCACTGCCAATCAACAGGAGATCTACTCACATCACCCATCTCTGGACAAATGTAATGGAGAGGTTTGGTGAATCTCAAGTGGTTGCATTAGATATCTCCAAAGCCTTCGACTGGGTCTGGCACAAAGGCCTACTAAGCAAACTACCATCATTCGGCCTGACCCAGGACTTCTGTAGGTGGATTGCAAGTTTTCTGTCTGGATGCACCCTGTGTGTGTGATGGTGGATGGCTCCCTATCCTCTCACCACCCAATTCATGCTGGGGTCCCACAAGGCTCTGTCCTCTCACCAACCCTCTTCCTACTATATATCAATGACCTACTGCAATTGACCTCCAACCCAATACACAGTTTTGCAGATGTCAGCACACTCCTCGCTTGTATTTGATAAGCCTTACCCTACACAAGTCACCTCAACCTACAGAACATCAGCCACCACCACCTTCAACTCCGATCTCAAAACCATCCTGCAATGGGGTTCAAATAACCTTATAAATTTCAATGCCAATAAAACCCAATTCTGTACTATTTCCCATAAAAAAGACCATTTTTTCCCAGTATCCTTTTTGACGGTACCCAAATTTCCAGACAGTTTGAGATCTCGCTCCTTAGAATCGCCCTCACATCAAACCTCTCCTGGCACAAACATATCTCAAACATTGCATCCTCAGCCTCAAAAAAACCAGGATTTCTCTTTTGCTCAAGACGTTACTTCACCCCCAAACAGCTATTAACATTATGCAAGTCACAAATCCGCCCAACTATTGAATACTGCTCTCACATATGAGGGGGTCCCCAAAAAGCTCTCTCAAAATGCTCTACTCAATACAGAGGAGAGCAGTTAGACTTATCAATGATCCATTCCTTACCAACTCCAACCCCCACCTCTTTCACACAGACGTATGGTCTCTGCAGTATGTATATTCTACAAATATTTCAATGGGAAATTCTCATCTGAAAAATCATCAACAATTCCTCTGCTCAGTACTAAACTCATTGGAACACATACAGCTGCTGCACAACATCCCTTCTCAGTTCACCTAGAAACAAACAAAACAAGTTTCTTTTCCTCTTCCTTCATCCCTGCAACTTCTGCACTGTGGAAAGTCTCCCACCTGCTGTGTTTTCCCAATACAATTGAAAGTCATTCAAATCAAATGTAAACAAATTCCTCCTTTCCCAACCCACTACCCATACACAGTACTATAGGTTGACCAACCAACCTCCTGTGTATGGGCCCAACATAAAAAAAAAAAAGCAGAGAATGTTGGTATCAAGTTATATTTCTTTAATATTCTTCAAACAGGTTCAGAGATGCCTGAGATGTAAGAAATTTGAACTCTTCATTAGTTTCTTGGAGTTGGTATATTTGAGTTATATGCAATATAGAACTCAGTGCTATCTCACAGATATGATGTATTTGTTTTTTACAAAATCATTTTTGATCAGCTCTGTAAATAGAATTAACATTCTTTGTTCTAGCTTCACTTTGTTTTTATTGTGCTAATGCGCTGATGATGGCCAGTTTGCTTCTGGTCAAAATATTTGCATTAATAAAATTATTTATTCTTTTTGAGTACATGTGTCTAATATGTCATAATTGCCATTAAAAACTCATCTAATTATCCTTCTGGGCGAAGAAATTACCAAAAAGATCCATAAACTTGGCAAACTTTATGTACAACAAGATAAGCTATGAGCAAGGATTTCCTGTTTAAAAATACTACAACTCAAAGATAATTCCAAACTTGGCTAAATTTAAAGAAACCATCAAATCGCCAGGTGCTAATCACATTTACATCAGTGCTAGCCATGCACTCATAAGCAATCAACTATGAGCTGTCAAATGTGATTTCATGCTGAACATTTACAACAGTTCTAGTACATCCTTCTTGTAAACCTGGGTTTCTTTTTTTTTTTTTTTTACTGTAGTGGTAGCACTGAGTTCTATATTGCATATAACCAGTGGTGAGCTATAAGGGGCTCTCACAAGCCCTTTGTTAAAATTTTTCAAAAAAAAAAAATTATTTGAAACATATTAAGCATGTTTAGATCATGAAATATTTGTTTAAAAATGATAGCCTTTAGAGGTTCATCGTCCTCTCATACTTTTTGATTGGAATTTGTACACAAGCTGTATTGATAAAAGCTTTTGTGTGAAATACAGCTTTTTTTTTTTTTTTTTTTGCTTGACGATGCAAGCCCTTTGTAAAAATTTTCATAGCTCACCGCTGCATATAACTCAATGTTATCTCAATCGTTGAAGATTGAGAACAATCTCAATCATTGCAACTATTTCATTTCTCTTTTTCTGATACTTCTAGCATTCACGTACAGACATAACAGCTCATTCCTGGGTTTATAATAAGTTTCACTAATACTACTTATTAGATGTGATTTCTCTATACTTTCCTCAAGCCATTTCTTTTTCTCCTTACTTTTCTCAGAATCCCTCTTCAAATCTGTTTTCCCTACATCCTAGGAATTATATTAGTTTATTTGATTTTTTTTTTTCTGGGGAAAAATGACCACATGAGAAAGAAATATACTATTTTAATGTAACTTGTGAAACTGTGGGAAGTGAACAATGACTATTATATATTTATGATCCTAATGGTAATACAGCATAATTTATAATAGGTTCTCAAGGAAGTTATCAAGGTGTTCTGGCTTTCATGAATTTTATTCTTACTTTGGATGTATCTCTGAAGTTGGAAGTTGCAAAGAGAGTAAGTTTAATGCAGTTATTTTTATTATTTGTTGATACAAGTTTTTTTCTTTTAAGTTTTTTATTTGTCGATTTAAAACTTATTGGATAACAGAAGAATAACTTTCATATACAAAACTAGAGAGAATTCCACAAACTCATTGTTACTTGGAACTGGCCTTTGGAAATTAAAATTCTGATTTAAAAAAAAAAAAAAACCTAGAAAAAAATTTAGACAATTGTGTTTCTAAAGCTGTTTGGATATAGCTTGTACACTAGATTCACCTTGTCTTCTTCTATGCAGTTCACAAACTAAACTCATTCTTACACTCTGCAAAGGACAAATATCCTTCTTATTTCTATCCAAGAGTTTACAGAATTCTCTGCTTGTGTGGTCTCTCATATCATGGACAGACAGGTCTGCCTATTCAGATAGATTTCAATGAACACAAAGATAACCTCAAAGTTTGTGCCTCATTCTGATAAGCCAGATGTTTCCACTCATGCTATATCTGCTAGGCACAGGTTTTCTATATTCATCATCCAAACATGAAACTTTTAACATATTTCTAACAACTTAACTTTCAGCAAAACATAAATAAAAGATGTCCTACCTGAGTAGCAAAAGAATATAAATAGGAGGTTATAATTACTACGTGAAACTTTGATTTGGAATGTTATCAATGACGCTATTACAGACACATTATGTGTAATAATTTCTAGTTTGAAGACAAACTGGCTTTCAAAATTGGCAGTATCCCCTTCAGTTATAACTCTCCATTAGCTATAATTTACATACTATGGAGGGATAATTATTAGCTACATAGGTTTTTATTTAATATTATTTTTTAATATTTTTATGTGAATAATCACAAAAGTACTGTGAATAGGCTGAGGATTAGATAATTCTAAATCCATGCTCTGTAAACAAATCATGTAACTTTTGCAAGCCATTTGCTAGTAGGGTGCTGGTAGTCTCACATCTTTCACCATCATCAGATTCCTGATATGTATCCTCAAAGAGTAACAAGATAATATGATAGCACTATATGAAAAGTTTATATTATTGCTAACTTCTTATCAACACTTTTCCTTCATGTCTGCCTTAACTGATATCTTTTAGGACTCCACTATTGTCTAATCTTATATTTTGTGATTTTTTGGTCTAATTGTTTTAATGAACTTCTTAATATGTCAGTATAATTCCATCTTAATCTTGATTTCCTCTTCATCTTTTTGACATCCTGACAAAAAATATTTGTTTTGCTAACATTTCCTCTCACATTCTATTTAAGTAACTATACTATTTAAGATTTGCTCTGTTCAAACATTCTTGAATATAAACAATTTCAAGCTCTTTCTTACTATGATACTTTTAATATGATACTGCCATAATTTACTTCCCTAATCTTTCATAAAACTCATATCTGTTAGTCTTAGATAAAGTATTTTATTTCTAATGAAATTCTTAGATCTATATGCTAAAACTGATTTAAACACTGTCCTGTATACAGCTAGTTTATTGTTTTCACTAATTTTTTACCATATTTTTCACTAGCTTTGCTAATTCTGTATTTAATTTCCATCTTTACTATTGAACCTAAATTACAGCCTAAATAACTGTAATACTTTAACTCTGTTGTTGTTTGTCCTTTGAAGAGTCTTAGATATTTCCATGTGCTCCTTGAATTGCTTTGGCTATGTCGATGATTTTGTTCATATAGAGCTGTTCAGGATTAGGGCCTATTGCTTGCAAGGCTGCTGTAATTGCTGTACTGATAAAAATGTGAGTGGGTGTCATTTCAGTATTAGGGCACTTATTGCAGTTTCTATATGTTTTTTCATATGATCTGTATTGATCTTCTTTCTTTAAAATCTCCTGTTCGAAGTCTTGCTATTGTGGGGGAAGTCTTTCTGTCAACATTGATTTCAGGAATGTGGTGTTTATCCCTGATTTTAGTGGAATTAGTTTAGATTTTAGTACTGCGTTAGCATCAGCAAGAGTTATCTTGTCAGTTTTTCGGTTGAATTCTCTGACCTCTTTTGCTAATTTATTAACTGCTTCATTGTAATCAATGTCTACATGAGCAGGAATCCACTGTAAAATGCAACTTATTTCCAAACACTTTAGTTGGTTTAATAGTTTATGGATGTCTTGTGTGCGCTTGGTATTGCCATTTTTGATTGCCTCCATAGCTGCTCTTGAGTCACTGTAAATTATAATCCCCTCTGATTGTTGAGATGATGATAATTTTAAGTAAGCTTCGAGTGCTTTATTTATTGCCTATAAAATTGGAAGCAATTCTCCCAGATCCAACTTTTATTGAAAGTCTTTCACCTTTCGGGAGTAGAAGGAGAGCACCAGCACCTCTATTAATCATATTGGTGTCTGACAATCCATCAGCATAACAAATAACGTTTTTGGAGGGTGAAAGAAGGTTGATAGTATTTAGGCCTTTTTCTTTGAGCATTTCTTTTAATTCTTTTTTTGTACAGTTTGGTAAAGTATAGATTTAGGGAAGTATTTGAAGGTAAAGGACTGGAAAATAGAGGTTCTTTGCTTATGTGGGCATTTAGATGATCAAGATTTATTTCTTTCCTGATAGTGTCATTATATTGTAAAGTTGATCTGTGAAGTCTGCATTTTTGATTCCAATGTTCATAAGTTTTTAGGGAGATATGATCACTTTGGTAGCTTCTGATATTATTAATGAATTTTATGGTGACAAATTTCTGTCTGTCCTCCAGCAGGTCGAGCCCACATTCCTGTTGGGCTCTGATGTTGTTAGTGGATGAGACTGTACCAATGATAATCTTGGATGCTTTTGCTTGTATTTTGTCTAATTTTTCCTTTACCGATGAAGCCGAAGGTGACCAGATAGGTGCTGCATATTCCATTATTGGCCTTATTAGTGTAGTATAAGTAGTTTTGAGAATTTTTGGCTTTGCATCCCAATTTGTTCCACAAAGCCTTTTCAATATATTTAATTTTTGAGAGCCCTGTTGGAAGTGTCAGAGATGTGTGTGTAAAACATAATTCTGATCAAGCATAATACCAAGGTATTTTGGATTTGCGACTTTTTAAATTAGCTTGTTGTTAATCATGACTTTGAAATTATAGGAATGTCTATTTTTCCTGTCTATACTAAAGGTGTTTAGTTTTGTTTCATTTGAGTTGATTTTGAGTTTAAGTTCATCTGACTATTTTTCTAATCCTCTCATGGATTTGCTTAGAATCTCTTCCAATTCTTCAATTTTATTACTAGTGTTCCAGATGGCTATATCATCTGTGTAGCAAGCTGCTTTTGTGTCTTCTGTAAGGTAGGGATGAATGTTATTGATGTATAAAAGGAATAGTAAGGGACTGAGTACCAAGCCCTGTGGAGCACCAGCCCAGGTTCTCTGCTCTGTAGATATTGCTGCATTGATTCTAACCTTGATCTTTCTTCCTCTCATGAAATCAGCAATCCAGATTAAAGCATTTCCTCTAATTCTGATATCATGTCTATTTGTATAATGTTTTGATCCAAAAACGATCAAAAGCAGCAGTCATATCAAGGAATATGGCAGTTTTTTTTTTGTTGGTTTTTCCTGAAATGAGCCTATTATTATTTGGCAGAAGTAGAAAAATTGATCTGTCGTCAAATGACAGACTCTGTAGACAGTTTGGTAGTAGTGTGAGCCAGTGCATGAGTCTGAAGTGTATGATTTTTTCAGTAATTTTACAGAATATGCTAGATAATGCGATAGGTCTATAGCTTTGACATTCTGCAGCATTTTTGTCAGGTTTTAGGATGGGTACAATAATTGATTTTTTCCATTCTTTTGGTAGTTTGCCTGTTCACCAAGAAGTATTAAGAATGTCCAGAAGTTGTTCTTTGACGTTTTTGCCAAGGTGTTAGACCATATGATCAAAGATAAGATGTGAGATCTTGCTTTGAAGACTGTTGTACCCAAGTTCATTAAATTCCTTGTATGATCAAAGATAAGATCATTACCAGGAGATTTATTAGGTGCAGTTTTTTCAATTGATGAATTTACTTCACTTAGTGTAAATTCTTCAGAGAACATGTCATCAGATTGGTATGTTCTTGCTTGTTTTTAGTATCTTACTTGTGAGTTTATTGAGGGTCTTGTCCTCTGTTATACTGAAGTTTGGAGTTGTTTGAATAGTTTTTTGCCAGTGTGGTTGCCATTTCTTGGTCTGTTATAGCTTTCTTTCCCAGCATTTATGATGAAGTTTGTTTTCTGTTGGTTCTCTTCTTTGATGTTGTCTAGGATTCTAATAATGTTCCAGTGTTGGCTGTCTTTTCCAGGTTACTGCAAAGCTCTGCCCATTTCTCTTGCTTGCACTTCCAAATTTCCTGCTCTGTTTTGTGTGTTATATCCATTAATTTCTTTCTGGATTCATCAGTTTTATTAATTCTAAATTGTTCATTGATATTATCTCTTTCTGTAATCATTGATTCCATATTGTGATCTTTCTGGCATGGTATCCAGGTATTTTTCTGTTTGCCTCTTGGTATTGTTGCTTTGGCAGCTTTATTGATGTGTGAAGTAAGGATTTGTAAGGATGTGTGAAGTAAGGTTTGATTCGTTTTCAAACCCTTCCATTTTTTCTTGAATAAAATTTGTTCATTTGAGTCTCTAGTTTACCTCTGAAAGATGCTCGACTTTCATTTGCTTTAAAACTTTCTCATTCACTTTTCTTTTCAATGTAATATACAATTTTATCCTCTTCAAAACTAAATTGATGACTTCTGATTTTAAATCCTTTACATACTCTTGTATCTAGCATGAAAATATTGCTACCAACTATAACTTAGTCACTGAGACTTATTTCTTGTGTCTTCTCTCTCTCTCTGTATGAATTTGTGAACATATTTTTGTTTAGAATGTGGTGTTAGTAATTATTAACCCATGTCCTGAACAGAAATCCATCAGGTACTTACCATTATCATTAGCTTTGCTTTTTTCTCCAAATTTTCTCAAAACATTTCTGTATGTCTAGTTACCATTTCCAAATCTGCTGTCTCTGGGGTGCTTAAGGGTCAAAGCTGTATAACTGAGAGGAGACCTCCACATAGCCTTTAAAGGAATGCGGAGAACCGACCAGGGCTTCTGACCTAATGTCCAATCCTCACCTTCTCGTGGTGCACCCTGTTGGGTATCTACTTTGATACTGAACGAACGAGGATGGGCTGGCAATTTGGGATTTAGCCGACCAAATTGTATTCTTATTGGTTAAACCAAAATAAAAAATGATGGTACAACATGACAAAATTTCATGCCGGCTTGGGCGTCGCCCGGTTAAACAAGGCCCCCGTTGTTTTTGCCAGGGAACCAGGGGGAACAGCGAAAAGTCAGCTACTGGAACAAATCTGAAAACAAACCCCAACTCAACATCACCAGAGTTAAAGATCGGTACTATCAACGTAAGAAGCCTGAATGGCAAAGAAATGGAGCTAGCTGAGGAATTAGATAAGTACCAGATCGACATAATAGGGGTGACTGAAACAAAAAAAGACCAAAACTGGTGAGATCTTTCTGAGCAATAAATACAAAATGTTATATTCAGGCAATAACAATCAAGGAAAAGAAGGAGTAGCCATAGTATTCAACACAAAATATGAGGCTAATCTTCTTGAATGGCAGTCAGTCTCAAGTAGAGTAATGTGGGCAAATATGAGAATGGGGAACTGGACAATGAGATTTATTTGTGCCTATGGTCCCACAGAAGGTTCTACTAAGGTAGAAGTGGAGGAATTTTTTGAGGCTTTAGAAAAAGCAACTGACACAATGAAAAAGGAAAAGTTGGTCCTTGTTGGGGATCTAAATAGTAGAGTAGGAAATGATTGTGAGACATACAAAAATATTTTGGGAAAATTTGGAGAAAAGAGCAAAGCTAATAATAATGGCAAATATCTGTTGGATTTCTGCTCAGGACATGGACTGGTTATTACTAACACCATGTTCCAACATAAAAATGTGCACAAATTCACATGGAGAGAAGAGGCTAGGAATAAGAAAAGTCTCATTGACTAGGTTATTGTTGATAGTGATGTTTTCTCCCTGGTGCAGGACACCAGAGTGTACAGAGGATTTGAAATTGGAAGTGATCACTATTTAGTCTTGAGCAGGATAAAATTGAATTTCATATTGAAAAGAATAACATGTAAGAAAGTTTTAAAGCGAATAAAAGTTGAGCAGCTCTCAGATGTAAACTGCAGACTAAAATACAGGAATATTATTGAAAAGAAAATGAAAGAGTTTGAGAACAGGAATCAAACCTTGGAGATTCAGTGGCAAACTCTGAAGGAAACATTGATTGATTCTGCCAGAGAGGCATGTGGTGAGGTTGTGTGCAAAGATAAAAAAATCAGAACTCCCTGGTGGACACAGGAAGTTAAAGAGGCAGTGAAGGAAAAGAAGAAAGCATATCAAAAGTTCCTGGCAAATAAGTCAGCTTTTACTCTTACAGAATACAGAGACAAATGTAAGAAAGCTAAACAGTGTGTAAAACTAGCTAAACAAAAGTCATGGGAGGACTTTGGCAAGAATATAGAAAATAAATATCAAGAAGGTGGCAAAATATTCTGGAGGTTGTTGAAGAAGCTTAGGAATGGAGGAAAGAGTGCTGTAAAAGGAATTAGAGATGATAAAGGTGAAATGAAAACAGGAGAAAAAGATATCCTTGAAGTATGGAGTAATTACTTTGAAAAACTGCTAAATGAAACAAGCAGTGATGACAGCACAGTGATAAAAAACACTGACCAGGCATGCAGTCAAGAATACATATCCATACTTGAAGTAGAAAAAGCCATCAAAGGTTTGAAATGTGGAAAGGCAGCAGGAGTAGATGATATTCGACCAGAAATGCTGAAGTATGGTGGTATAAGAGTCTTACAGTGGCTGCACTGCATAGTTCAGAAAGCCTGGACAGAGGGACGAATTCCCAATGATTGGAGTAGAGCTCTCATCGTACCCATATATAAAAAGGGAAATAAAACTGAATGTGAGAATTACAGAGGTATTTCCCTACTGAGTGTTCCTGGCAAGATCTATGCAAGTATACTTGAGAAACGGTTGAGAAGAATTGTGGAAGAAAAGCTTGGTGAAGAACAAGCTGGATTCAGGCCAAATAGAGGCTGTCAGAATCAGATCTTCACTTTACGACAAATAGTCGAGAAAGCATGGGAATATAACAAAGATCTGTATTTAAGTTTTGTCGATTTGGAAAAGGCATATGACAAGGTGCCAAGAGAGAAGTTATTCAATACGCTGCAGTTATATGGTGTCAATGGGGCATTATATCAAGCAATACTTAGTCTTTATTTGAGTTGTGAGTCAGCAGTTAGAATTGAAGGAAGTACAGGAAGATGGTTTAATGTTAAATCTGGTGTGAGACAAGGATGTACATTATCCCCTCTGTTATTCATTATCTATATGGATCACATTATGAAGGAATGTGGTATTAAACCTGATATCAAAATTGGAGATGTTAATGTCAGCTCTTTGCTTTATGCGGATGATGTTATACTTCTAAATAAATCCGCTACAAGTCTGCAAGATTCTCTGACTAAATTGAATAGCTGTTGTAATAGATATGGTATGAAGGTCAGCAATAAAAAGACAAAGACAATGAAAATAGGCAGAATCATTGAAAATGTCAACTGTGTTGTGAATGGTGAACCTGTGGAACAAGTAAAACATTTCAGCTACTTAGGCACAATTTTTACTGAAGATGGTAAACTAAATATAGAAATAGACAACAGAATCAGCAAAGCTGGTATGGTAGGAAGTCAATTGAATAAATTCATATGGAATAAGAAAGAAATTAGTCGGAACACTAAATTAGCTGTGTACATACAAGACAGTGTTCAAACCAATTTTAACTTATGGATCTGAGAGCTGGGTCAGAAGTAAAACACTTGACCAAAGACTAGAGACCACAGATATGAGAGTCCTGAGAAAGATTAGAGGCGTGAATAGATGGCATCAATGGCAATATCATATTAAAAATGAGGATATTAGGAAAGAACTTGACATTGTCAGCATCCAGGAATGCGTTAGCAGAGCTAATCTCAGATGGTATGGTCACTTAAATAGAATGGGAGAGGAAAGATTAGCAAAACAAGTGTTCTCTGCCAGGTTGGCAGGAAAACGACCCAGAGGAATACCGAGATATAGGTGGATTGATACGGTACAAAGTGCCTTAGACGATAGAAATATAAGATCTGATAATGTTGGAGTCTTGACAAGTAACAGACTGATTTGGAGGAAAATTGTAGATAGGAAGTTAGTAATGATGTAATTTTTTCATGTAGTACTGTCATATCCTGTACACCCCTTGAGGGTACATGGCAGGAATTTGATGATGATGATGATGATGAATCTGCTGTCTCCAACAACGATGAACTTTTCCTTTTTATTTGTGTTAACTGCCTTCTCTGATGTCTCAAAAAATTCTTCCACTTCTTCCTTAGAAGAACCTTCTGTGGTACCATGGGCACAAATAAGTCTCATTATGCAGTTACCCATTCTGATATTTGCCCACATTATTCTACTTGATATTGCCTGCCATTCAAGATTATCATCCTAGTAAAGCTACCCCTTCTTTTCCGTGATTGTTACTGCCTGAATATAATATCTTGCTACTCATAAACCTTCACCTGTTTTTGACTTTATTTCAGTAACACTGATTGTGTCGAGCTGAAATTTTTTATTTATTTATTTTTCTTTTATCATGATGCTTCTTATGTTAATTGTGATAATCTTGAACTCTGCTGATGTTGATTTTGGATTTGTTTTAGTAGTTGTTGTTTTTTACTATTTACCCTGGTTCTCTGACAAAACAACAGAGAATTTGTTTAACTAGGTGACACCTCAACCATCATGAAACTCTATCATCATGTCATGTTTAAGCCACTGTTTCCCAAAATGGGACGTATGCCCCACAAGCATTTGTCACTTCATCACTGATATAGTCAAAAAAATCACCATTGTCATGATAAATTATCAATGTTGCAACCCTGACTTTCCTAGAAAAAAAAAGCTTGCAACACTAGTGCAGTAGTCAATATAAATACTTAGTGGCAGAAGTGTGTTAAGGTTAGATCATAGCATCTGTCACTTTTGAAGAATAAACAGTGCCAATTTAATTTTGTGCAGTTTTTGTTGTAGAAACAACAAGGCAAGTTTGTTTAATTTTTTTTATGTATTGTCAATGTTTTTTATGTTAGCAGGTGTTTTTTTATATAACATATTTACATGTTGTTAGTTGTCTGGTTACCTAAAAGTTGCACTACTATCAATTTAAATAAAATGAACACTTTTCCACAATTGTATATTAGGTTTGTTTGACAGTTGAAAACATAAACATCATCTCTCATATTTCATTGTTTCTTTTTCTCTACTTGTGATGGTAGACTTTTAAAATTTTATTATTTTAATGTATTATTATTATATAAATGAATAAATTCCTGTGCCCAATCACCAATAAATTGAGTGATTGGGCATGGGAATGGAAATGTGAGTTCAATGTTGCAAAATGTACGGTTTTAAAATTTGAAAAACAAAGATGGGATGCAAAATTTATGCTTGGTGAGGATATATTGCCGGAGGTGGAGGAAATAAGACATCTGGGGGTGATGGTGGATAAGGATCTGAAATTTGGGGGACACATAGCTAAAACTGTGAGACAACACAAAGGCTTTTTGGAATGATGCAGAGGTCACTGACTTGTAGAAGTAGGGAGATTTTTGTTCCATTGTATAAGGCTTTGATTAGGCTACACATGGACTGTTGTGCCCAGATTTGGTCACCTGGTTTTCAGAAGGATTAAGAGATGTTGGAAAGGGTCCAGAGGCGACTCACTAAGGTAGTTCCGAACCTCTGGAATGTCTAGTATGAGGAAAGATTGAGAAGATGCAACTTGCATAGTCTGGTTGACAGGAAGAAGAGGGGAGATATGATAGAGACCTACAAGTTAGTAAGGGGTTGTTATAGGTTCAATGCTGGAGAGGTTCTACAGAAAATAGTGGGAGATCAGGGGAGAACCAGAGGTCATCCCTGGAAACTGTATGAAGAGGGTGTGAAAAGTGGAGTGAGAGGCAGGTTTTTTTCATGCAGAGTTGTGAATGATTGGAATGCCTTGCCTGAGAGTGTGGTATCTGCAGAGAATTTGTATGTGTTTAAAGCATGGTATGATGAGCTGTGTGTGTATGATAAAAGGACCTCCCAGATGAGTCTTTGACTCTATGAGGTCTTGGGTAATAATAATAATATGTGTTTGTAGTAGTATAAATATAATAATTAAATTTTAAATTATTTAACATATATTTAAAAATTTTTAAATATATTTAAAAATAGTATAAACCTATATTTTTCCTTTCAGTTGCTAACCCCATGCATAAAATGAGTAGTGCAAGCAAGAAAAAGTTCATCAATATTCAGATGAGTATTTGAAGTTCGGTTTCATATCCACTGCTCAGGATGAATGGTCACCATTCTGTCTGTGTGCGAACACTGTTTGACCAACAGAACAATGAAAAAAGTCATCTTGAAGTACATTTGAAGGTGAAACATAGTGCTTATCTGAACTATGATTTGAACAAATTTAAGTCTCTAAAGGAGAAGTTTGAGAAAAGATCAACAATAGATTCATTGTTCTCTGTACGAACTGCTACCCAAAATCATATTCTTGAAGCTAGTTATGAAATTTCTCTGCTCATGGCTAAATCAGGAAAAAAATCATACTATAGGGGAGGATTTAATTAAGCCAGCAGTATCGACTTTTCCCAAAACAGTTCTGGAGAAAGATGTCAAAGGAATGCCACTGAGCAATAACACTGTTAGCAGAAGAATAGATGAGATGACTAAATATGTGGAAGCACACTTGTTGAAAAGTTGAGATCAAGGAAATTCTTAATACAGATGGATGAATCAACTGTAAGAGATAGTGAGGCAGTATTGATGGCTTATGTAAGATATATTGACAATGGTGAATTTACTGAAGAGATATTGCTCTGTTAAGCATTGAAAACCACCACTACTGCCATTGATATATACAATAAACTCAACAATTATTTAGATGAAGCTCAAATAACAATGAAAAATATTACATCTTGTGCCACAGATGGTGCTCCTGTTATGATGGGCAAGAAACGTGGCTGTTTTAAAATAAGGATGACAATCCTGAAATGTTGCTTGTGCATTGTGTTATTCACAGAGAAAATTTAGTTTCCAAAAAACTTTCAGAAGGATGAAAGTTTTTTAATGAGATATTAATTTAATATACTGAATTTAATATCTCATTTTTTAAATGAGATATTAAATTCAGTTATAAAATGTATCGACACCATTAAAACTTATGCCAAATGTGAGCATCTCTTTTGTGAGGATAAAAATGCAGACCATGTAAAACTATTGCTTTACACCAAGGTGAGATGGCTGTCACAGGGGAATGGCCCGAGAAGATTCGTGGAACTATTTGATATTCTTAGTGAATTTTTGAATGACAAACCTGAAATGAAACTCCTACAAACAGTTGGTCAAGTATTTTTGAGTTATTTGACAGATATCTTTGAAAAACTGAATATGTTAAATAGGCAACTGCATGGTGCAAATAAAATCCTTTTTTGATGCAAAGGCCAAGATATTTGGCTTCATTGCATTTCTGCAATTATGTCAAAAGAATGTTTCAGCCAAAAAATTTGACCAACTTTATTAACTAAATAAGTGTGAGGTAATTTATTTATTTATGCTTATGGCTACATGAAACTGATAAGTGAAAAATACAATCACAATTTCCAAAAACAAATGATGAAAATCTTAACATATAAAAGTTCATTACATAGAAGGCACATCCTGCTTTCTAAGTCTTTCTTTTTTTTTTTAAAAAAAGCAAAAGTAACTTGTCATAATCAAGCCAGGGACAATTATCGTCCTGCTGCAACAAGTATGACAAGACTGCATGTTCTCACAACACTACACAACATAAATGTAACTGTATCCGAGGTTTAAGTAGAGAGCAGTTGTGTCTTGTGTGAGAAAACTTGATCCATTAGATTCTTTCTTTTAAGGTTACACAGTGATCAGCATTCATATTTATGAATTTAGCGACAGTTGTGTCCCTAAATTCATAAATATGGATTGATCCATTAGAGGAGGCCCATTTCACATTGTATCATCTTCTTCTAACATGAGGAGGAGTTCTGCTGATACTATGCCGAGGACTACGAGAATGTGTGGTGGAGCAATGTTAGATAGAATAGGCAGTCGGAAGAGAGGGTGCTTCTCACTGTCCCACTAATTATGTGCATGGTAGAGTTTAGCTGGGTGTCTATAATGTTAGTGTGTGTACTTCTTTCCCAGACAGGGGCACAATATTCTGCTGCAGAGAATGCAAGGGCTAGTGCAGACAACTTTAGGACTTCTGCACCACAACCCCAGGTTGTTCCAGCAAGCCTTGAAATGATATATCTGGTTTTAATTTTATTGGAGTGGTTGATGATGTGCCTTTTATAGGTTAGACTTCTGTCCAGGCTCACTCCAAGGTATTTTGGATGAGGCTCGTGTTCTACCATTTTTCTACAGAAAGAAAGGTTGAGTTGTCGATTCGCCTCTGCATTGTACAGCTGAAATACTGAGGACACTGTTTTCGTTGAATTTGGTTTCAAGTACCACTGCTTGAAGTACTCTTCCATGGTGTTCAGATTTGTATTCATGGTTGATTCTAGATTGGTAAAGGAGGTGGAATGATGTAAGATCACTAGGTCATCGGTGTACATATACTTGCTTGATCTGGTATGAGGTAGATCATACAAGTAGATGTTAAAAAGTATAGGGGATAACACAGAGCCCTGAGGCCAGAGACTGTTGTGAAGGAATCTGGGCCTGCTCTTTTTTTCCGCCAATATGGACCCGGATCTTTCTGTTGGAAAGAATAGATTCAAAAAGTTGTAAATTTTTTTACACTTTATAATATTTCCTAGTTTTAGGAGGAGGCCCCTGATCCAGACAGTGTCATAAGCATATGTTAGGTCAATGAAAGTGGCTCCATATTTAAGTTTCTTCTGGAAGCCTGCTTCAATTTGAGTTGTCTTTCGATGAGTGGTGAAATTCTTTTAAGGAGAATTCTTTCAAAGAGCTTAAAGGTGGTGCAAAGCAAGGAGATAGGTCATAGGTTTTTCACATAATTTGGATCTTTCCCTGGTTTGGGCATGGCAATTATTTTGGCTTCCCACTACAGCTTTGGTAATTTACCAGTCATGATGATTTCTGAGTAAAGGGCAGCCAGCTATGTTTGGCCATGTTGACCAAGATGTTTTAGGAACTCAGAGAGTATACCATCCATTCCTGCAGCTTTGCCATTCTTGGTAAGTTTTAAGGCTATTTGTACCTCTTCCTGAGATACTGGGTGTACGAGTTCAGGAAGCTTGGGTTCCATCTTCAGGATTTGTCTGATGGAAGCTTGTACAGCAATTTTCCTAGTAGAGCTGGGATGAATCTTGGAGGTTTTTCAATAAATGGTTAGCCATTTGATCAAGAGTTATCTCTGTTGTTTTGTGTGTCGTTGGCTCTGCTCCACCTAATTTTCTCAGAAGTGACCAGCTTCTCCAACTAGATGTGACGAAATCGAGTTCATTGATGATTGAGTTCCATCTTTCCTTTCTGTTTTTATCCAGGGTTGATATGAGCTCCTTACCAATAGTTGAATCTTCAGTTTCCTCATATTTCGCTAGGAGTTCTTCACTTTCTCTACTCCAACATGGGATATATTGTTTTCTGTAGCCTCTAGGGATAGAGGCTTTTGCTGTCTCATTCCCCCCCCCCCTCCTGTGAAGTAACTGATGCTGCTGTACTTGTTATTGCAGATCACCGGAGCAAAATGACCTGTGATTTAAATGACAGATTTTCTGATCGAAAACAAATTGATTTTCCATCTTGGATAACTTCACCAATTCTAGCTGTTGTGGCCATGCAATATCAAGACGAACTCTCAGAAATGCAAAATGATGACTCCATTAGAACTTTATTCAACATAAAAGGAACAATGGCATGGCTTTGTGATGAGACAGAAACAAAATACCCAAATTCAACTAGTTTTGGAAGAAAATTACTGTTGTCCTTCCCTTCGTCATATTTAGTTGAATGTGGCTCTAGTGCTGTAAATGACTTGTTACTGAAAAAAAGAAATCATTTGGATATCACAAACCATGGGAATTTGAGATTGAAATTGACTAAATTAGTATCTCAAATAAAAACTCTTTGCGGCAGATATTAAGCTTAAGGGTCACATTAACATTCGAATTTATTTTTCTCAGTTGAGTTCGATTTCTGTTTTATAATATACAAAGTGTAATATAAAATTTATATTAATTAAAGAAAGTCAAATTAAGAACAGTTTTACCTATGTTCCTTTTTGATTTGAAATATCTATTTTTATTATGCTTTTTCAGAACTTGGTTGACTGTTATGCTAGAGGGAGTATCAAAATTTTTGAGATGTTGAGGTGGGACATGATCCAAAAAAAAAAAAGGTTGGGAACTAGTGGTTTTAGTCAATAAGAATACATTGTGGTCAGCTAAATTCCAAATTTCCAGCCCATCCTCATTCTTTTGTTATCCACAGAATTTATTACATAAGTTATTCAGTTTAATTAAAGAATCCTGGAGACTTGTATTGAATTTATTTAAGAAAATAACACTATCTCTGAAGAGAGTAAAAAGGTAATGAGTAGAAAGCTGAGATTAGCATCTCCTGTGTTTGTCATGTTTATTCTACTTTCCTACATAATGTAATCCATGTAGATCATGAATAATACTAGGGATAGTGGACACATGATTTTACATCCAACTGTGTTCTTGTACCTTCTTCAATTCTTACTGCTTACTTACAACTTATATACACATACCATATATGTTTCTCTCTCTCTTTCATTTACATCATATAATTGTGGCATTTGGAAAAGTTTTTCTCTTAGTACTATACGAAACTTTTCAGATCAGTAAAACTTAAATACATATTATGTTATATTCACAAGAATTATGAACTGTTTGTCATCATCAAATCCTCATATACATCTTCATTGGGTGTAGAGAATACTACGATAGTACTATATGAAAAGTTCATTATCACTAACTTTCTATTGATAATTTTCCTCTAAGTTAGTCTATTATCTGTCAGAACTCCAGTATTGCCACTCTTAATTTTTGGTTCTTCTAAGTAATCACAACACAGATTAGCTCTTCTCACACATTCCTGAATGCTGACAATCACAAGTTGTTCATAATATCTTGATTTTTTAAATTTTTTTATGATTCCAGCCATTATGCCAACCTGTTCACTTCTGTAATTTGTCTTGGAACTTTCTTATCTGTAATTTCAGACCTTTGATCCACTGTTTTATTGCTAATTCATCTCTTGGCTCCATAAGTTATATTCATTTGAACACTTATTTCTCTTTTGTTTCATGTAAATTTTTTCACTTAACCCCCCCTCCCCTTGCCATACAAGATTTTCTAATTCTGTTGCCTATTTCTGTGTTTAATTTGTCATCTTCACTAAAAATTGTAGCTAAATAGCTGAAATGTTTTACTTGTTCTATAGGTTCAACAGAATGCAGCTGAAGTTTTCAGTTTCATACACTTTTTCTTTGTCTTTCTCTTTTTATTACATTTTTATACCAAGTTTATTACAACAGTTGTTCAGTTGAGTTAGAGATTCCTGAGACTTGTACTGGATTTATTTAAGATTATAACATCTGCATGAAGTAAAGAGTGCCGATTAGTATCTCCAATTTTGATATCAGTTCTGCGCCATTTTTGTTCATATTGCAACCCATATAGATTAACAGTGGAGATAGTCTGCATCCTTGAATTACCCTTGATTTTACTTCATCTTCCTGCCTCCTTCAGTTCTAACAGCAGGCTTAAATATATGCATTACTCAATATAATGTCCATTTACATCATATAATTGCACTGTTTTGAATAACTTTTCTCCTACCACCTTGTCATATAGTTTTCCATGATAACTAATAATTAAGGAATTGACAGCGTACACTAGAAATATAAATTAAATAAACTTTAATAAATACTTTCCGATATTTCGACAAACGTCACGTTGCCATCTTCTTGGGAACTTATTACAAAGACAAGTGCACACAAGTACTACATAACGGCAAATGAGAACCGAAGCTAGGAAGCTAACGTTTTTCCTAAAGTCCTGATGGTGCCCCTGGTGGGCTATATTGGTTCTTGGCCTTTGGGCTGAAGTTCTTCTGATAAATGTTTCCCAAATTTGGGGCAGTCTCATGCATCCAAATTTGTTGAGGTTTGGCATGTTCCTAAGGGCTGAGACTGATTCCATGAATAGTCTTTCATATTTGAACTTGCTGCGGTGTATTACTGTGGCTTTCTTCCATCTTATTCTGTGGCGAGTATCCAGAGCGTGGTCTGCAAGCCAGAGTGGCTGTACTTGTGAAATCGGATGTAATCCTTGTGTTCTGAGATTCTGATATTTGCTGTCCTGTCTGTTTGGCCAAAGTAGGACAGTTTACAGCTGCAAGGGACCTGGTATACACCAGGTAGGTCTAGGGGGAAGTGGTTGGTCTTTAGTGGAGCGGATAAGGGATGCCAATTTTCTATGTGGCCTGTAACAGGTGGTCAATGATTTTTTTTAAAATTTTGTTGATTTTTTCCGAGGTGCCTCGGATGTAGGGAATGGTGATGGATTTAGAGTAATCTTTTTTGTGAGGGGGAGGGGTGGTGGGTTGTGGATAACTGGGTTAAGTATTTTTTGGATTCTTTTTTTTTGGGGGGTGGGTAGCCATTGGCTGAGAAAGTGTCATGGATGTGATTTAGTTCAGTGGTTAGGGCTTGATCATTAGAACAGATTATTTTTGCCCTGTTGAATAGTCTTAATAACTCCATATTGTTGTGGGGGGGGGGTGATGGGATTGTTGGTGAATGTATCTGCCTGTATGGGTGGGTTTTCTATAAGCTGAGAAAACCAAGGTTCCATCAGGTTGGCGGGTGATTAGTGTGTCTAGGAAGGGGAGGTTATTGTTTTCCTCTTTTTCCAGGGTGAACTTGATTCTAGGGTGTTGGTTGTTTAAGAGTGTTAGGAAGGAGAGGAGTGAATCTGGGCCATGTGGCCAAATAGCAAACACATCATCAACGTAGTGAAGCCATATGGTAGGTTTTTTGTGTGGCTGAGTTTAAGGCTTTCTCTTCAAAAGTCTCCATAAAAAAATTAGCCAAGGGTGGGAAAGTGGTGAACCCATGGCTGTCCCCTCTATCTGTTTGTAGAATTTTTCCTGCCAAATGAAATAACCTGAGTTCATTGTAAACTGAAATAGGGCTGAGATATCGGGAGGAAATTTAGCTTGGATTAGCTCCAAGGTTTCTTTGAGGGGGACATTCGTGAATAAGGAGGAGACATCAAAACTGACCATTATGTCATTATGTTGGAGTGTAAGGTTTTCTATACCGGCTTTGAAGTGGGCTGAGTTTTTTATGTGTGATGGTGTGTTGCCAGTATAGTGTGAGAGCGCTTTGGCTAAATGCTTGGCTAGTTTGTAAGTGGGGGAATCAGTGCCATCCACTATGGGACGTAGTGGCACATTTTCTTTATGTATTTTTGGGAGCCCATATATGCGGGGGGGGTCTAGAGTTATAGGGTTTCAGTCTGTTGGTAATCTCCACAGGCCTATGGGAGCCTTAAGGAGCCTATGGAGTTTTCTAATTTGAGAGTTGGTGGGATTATATTCAATAGGGAGGTAAGTGCATCGATCTAATAGTAAAGCCTTGAGTTTACCTGTGTAGTCATTAAAATTGAGTACCACAGTGGCGTTCCCCTTATCCGCTTTGGTGATCACTATTTCTTTGTTTCTCTTCAATTCTTGTAGTGACTTGTATTCACTAATGGATAAGTTGGATTTCGGAGGCTTTGCTTTTGTGAGAACACAGGCTACATCCAATCTGATATCGTTGGCGATGTGGTTTTGGAAGGTGGTGAATCCCGCATTCAATTTGGATCATTAATTCCTCAGCCGGTAATTTCTTAGGAATGCCACTGTGGTACATTAAATTTTAATGACCACACAGGTAAGCTCAAGGCTTTACTATTAGATCGATCCAAAAAAGAAGACCCCCCCCCCCCAAAAAGAATCCAAAAAATACTTAACCCAGTTATCCACAACCCACCACCCCTCCCCCTCACAAAAAAGATTACTCTAAATCCATCACCATTCCCTACATCCGAGACACCTCGGAAAAAAATCAACAAAATTTTAAAAAAACATGATTGACCACCTGTTACAGACCACATAGAAAATTGGCATCCCTTATCCACTCCACTAAAGACCAACCACTTCCCCTAGACCTACCTGGTGTATACCAGGTCCATTGCAGCTGTAAACTGTCCTACTTTGACCAAACAGACAGGACAGCAAATATCAGAATCTCAGAACATAAGGATTACATCTGATTTCACAAGTACAGCCACTCTGGGCTTGCAGACCACGCTCTGGATACTCGCCACAGAATAAGATGGAAGAAAGCCACAGTAATACACCGCAGCAAGTTCAAATATGAAAGACTATTCATGGAATCAGTCTCAGCCCTTAGGAACATGCCAAACCTCAACAAATTTGGATGCATGAGACTGCCCCAAATTTGGGAAACATTTATCAGAAGAACTTCAGCCCAAAGGCCAAGAACCAATATAGCCCACCAGGGGCACCATCAGGACTTTAGGAAAAACGTTAGCTTCCTAGCTTCGGTTCTCATTTGCCGTTATGTAGTACTTGTGTGCACTTGTCTTTGTAATAAGTTCCCAAGAAGATGGCAACGTGACATTTGCCGAAATATCGGAAAGTATTTATTAAAGTTTATTTAATTTATATTTCTAGTGTATGCTGTCAATTCCTTAATTATTAGTTATCATGTATAACCAGCATATAAGCCTCTCAACAAGAATATTGTTTTCCAGATCTACAAAATTTAAATGCAGATATTCCTGTGATTTCCCACCTATTTGTCTTAAAGTGAAAATCTGATCTTGACAGTCTCTATTTGGCCTGAACCAGGCTTATTCTTCTCCAAGTTTCCCTTCCACATTTTTTTTTTTAATCTTCTCCTGAAATATGCTTGCATAAATTTTAACTGGAATAATCGTTAAGAAATATAAGTTCTTTACTCCAATCATCTGGAATTCGGCCTTATGAAAATGATTGGATTATGCAGCTCAGTAAATGCTGGTGCACTGCATTTAACAGTTGATTAACATTTAAAAGTAAGGTGGAAAACTGAAGCAGATACCTTCTATAATTGTCAGGTAATTACTTTGAAAGAGTGTTTGCTGAAACAAGAAATGATAGAACAGTGGTAGAAATTATTCAGCAGGACTAATATTAGAAGTAGAAAGGCTATCAAAAAACTTGAAATGTAGAAAGCTACCTAAAGTAGGTGATATTTGAAGAGAAAAGCTTCATATTTGACCATTTCTCTTCAAATATCAAGCATTTCTTAATATTGGAGTATTTCTCTTCAAATACCAAGCATTTCTTAATATTGGAGTATTAAGAAATGTAATATCTCTTCTAATATTATCTACTTTAGCTGGCTTTCTACATTTCAAGTTTTTGATGGCTTTAGAGGCATAGTGCTTCTAAAGAACTTGAACCAGAGAAGAATTAGAACTTCATGGTAGTTCTATTCTTCCCTGAAAGTTAAAAACACAGTCTGGGAAAAGAAGGAAGTGTATTAGAAGTTCCTGGCAAGTAGGCATGTGCTGTGAATACAGAGAAAATGTAAGAAAATGAAGCGGTGTGTGTGTGTGTGTAAAATAAAAGTTATAGGAAGATTTTCATAAGTACATAGAAATTAAATATCAGGAACATGGCCAGATATTCTGTAGGCTCTTGAGACAGATTAGAAATCGAAGAAGGAGTACTGTAAAAGGAATCTATGATAAAATCTACATGATAACCAAAGATATTTTAGAAGATTGCTAAATGAAACAAGCAGTGAAGCACAGTGGTAGAAAGTACTCAAAAAGAATGCAATCAGGAGTACATATCAGTACTTATAATACTTTCTATCAGTACAGATAGAAAAATCTATTAAAACCTGAAATTGATTGGAGACAGCATTACTTTTGAAAGTTTCCTACCATCTTGTTGTCACTGTTTCATTTAGAAATCTTAAAAAGTAATTACTCCCAGACATTTAGACTATCTTTATTATCAGTTTATTGTTACCTTTATCATCTCTGATTCATTTCACAGTACTCATTTGTATGCTTTTTCAATAGTCTCCAGAATATTTTGTCATCTTCCTGATATTTATTTTCTATGTTCTTACCAAAATCTTCCATTGATTTTTCTTTAGTTAGCTTTACACATTGCTTTCCTTTCTTACATTTTTCTCTGTATCCTCTCTGAGCACAGGCTTACTTACATGCTTTTAAGAACTTTTGATCTGTTTCTTCTTTTCCTTAATTGTCTCTTTAACTTTCTGAGTTGATCATGAGGTTCTGATTTTTCTATCTTTGCAGACAACCTCACCACATGCCTCTCTACCTTAATCCGTCAATCTGCTGATCTGTTTGCTTCCTAAGTTTAATTACTTGCATTAAAAATTGCAACTCTCTCTCTCTCTTACACGCACACACTCACTTACTCATTCACTCAACTGACCGACCAAATTCAGCTTTCCATTGAGATCATAGCTGGAATTGATGTGTTCTTAGTGTCTCTACAATGCATTCAGATGAATGACCCATGTTCCATGCCTAATTTTAATCCTGTCTAGTGTCTGAGTAGCACTTTTCTAAGTGCTTTTTAGCTGAAGATAACTATTCTCTTTGATACATGGGTTTCCTCTGTTGCAAAGCAGATTAACTAGCCTGACCATATATACAATTTGCATATCATTTTCTCGGAAGATCACATCCGAGAAAAGGATATGACTTGATAATGCACTGTCTCGTGTAAGTAATGTCCCTCATGTGTTCTTCCATACCAAATTCGACAGATTTGTCTGTCTGCACAAAATATGGAAGAACACATGAGGGACATTACTTACAAGAGACAGCGAGCCAGTGCATTATCAAGTCATATCCTTTTCTTGGCTAATCCTAATGATGAAAACCAAAGTCACAAAGTCTGCTGGGAAAAATCTACTAACATCTTCTGTTGCAACGATGAACTAGAGAGAAAACTCGTGGAAGAATCTAGAGAAATCATCTTCAATCCTGTTCATCTAAATAATAACTTGAGCTACAACCTCCCAGATTGTCATTCAGCTGTAATCATGTACTGGCATTCATGTGATGCTGCAAGCACGCACTCTCCCAGCAATGCAACAAACGAGAGAACAGCTTTAAATACAACTACAACGTTTTCATGCTAATTATGTATAGAGACTCTCTATGTTGTTCATAGCTTTTAACCTTCAGTGTTTAGTGTTTTTTCTTTTTTCTTTCTTTTATAATGTCACCTGATGAAGGCTGTTACAGTCTGAAACTAGTCGTCTTTTTATATTAAAACCTTTTTACTTCTCGGTTCTAGTCATTCAATTCTTCATAAAAATATGTATGTTAACCGAGTTAATGATCATTCTTTCATATATATATATATATAAGCTCACAAGATCCTCCATAAAAATGCCATCAAAAGATTACAAGAATGCCATAGCCATAACCTACATTAGGGGCATTTCAGAAAAAATAGATAGAACACTATTTAAGTACAACATCACGACGACCTCTTTAAACCCCTGGCAAAACTAAGAAATCCTCTTCCCTACTTTGCCTACCCAGGAGTTTACAAAATTCAATGTACCTGTAATCTACCTTACATAGGGAAAACAGGATGCACCATCCCAATCAGAAAAGAGGGACACAAATACCACATTAAATGCCTCCACTATGGTAAAACAGGCCATCATACCATGCACTCCAAACATGCCACAGAGTTGACTGGAAAGGCACTAAGTCCCTACATCACACCAAAACCTGGTATGAAAGGAAATCATAGAAGCTTGTGGAATGCTAAAATATTATCCAAATCTGAACAAAAATGATGGATTAATTATTCCAAGAACATGGAGGACTAATCTTCAGCCCATATAGCAACCAGAACAACATCAGACAGAAGAAAATCTCAATACGAAAGGACTGTAGTAATTGTTTAATGTAGTTCTGTTTTTTTTTTTCACCAGAGGGTAGGCTAGGATAAATGATTAACAAACATTTAGATTCATTTTACTTTTGTACAGTCCAATGGCATGCAGCTTGTATATTCTATATATGTATGTTTCCTGATGATGAACTCAATACAGAGGTCGAAACATCAATTGTTGCTTGCTTAATGTTAAGTAAAGTAATTATTCTAACACATGTGTTGTGTCTCTTCTTCACTTCTATGAATGCTGACCACCATGTAACCTTAAAAGAAAGAATTACATATATAACAATGACTTGCAATACGCATGAGTCTCTATCAACATATTAAAAGGCCTGCTACCTACTCAGGTTGGCTTTTGCACATAACTGATAAAAATCACCTTTGTCATGGGAATAAAAATCACCTTTGTTTAAGAAAGTAGTGAAGAGCAAGCAAATTGGAAATCCTTTTTTAAAAATAGCTAGAAAATTTTTCATCATCAAATTCCTGCACCCTCATGGGATGTACAGGATATGATAGTACTACATGAAAAACTTGCATCATTACTAACTTCCTATCTACAGTTTTCCTCCAATTCAGTCTGTTACTTGTCAAGACTCCATCATTATCAGATCTTTTATTTCTATCATCTTGGGCACTTTTTTTACCGTATCAATCAGGGAGAAAACATCACTGTTGACAATAACATAGTCAATGAGACTATTCCTTGCCTCTTCTCTCCATGTGAATTTGTGCACATTTTTATGTTGGAACATGGTGTTAGTAATAACCAGTCCATGTCCTGAGCAGAAATCCAACAGGTATTTGCCATTATTATTAGCTTTGCTCTTTCCTCCAAATTTTCCCAAAATATTTTTGTATGTCTGACAATTGTTTCCTACTCTGCTATTTAGATCCCCAATAAGGACCAACTTTTCCTGTTTCATTGTGTCAGTTGCTTTCTCTAAAGCCTCAAAAAATTCCTCCACTTCTACCTTAGGGGAACCTTCTGTTGGACCATAGGCACAAATTAGTCTCATGGTCCAGTTCCCCATTCTGATATCTGCCCACAGCAGTCTATTTAAGAGTGCCTGCCATTCAAGAAGATTAGTCTCGTATTTAGTGTTGAATACTATGGCTACTCCTTCTTTTCCTTGATTGTCATTTCCTGAATATAACATTATGTATTTATTGCTTAGAAAGATATCACCAGTTTTTGCCTTTTTTGTTTTGGTCACCCCTATTATGTCGATCTGGTACTTATTCAATTCTTCTGCTATTTCCATTTCTTTGCCATTCAGGCTTCTTATGTTGATAGTAGTGATCTTTAACTCTGCTGATATTGAGTTGGGGTAAGTTTTAGGATTTGTTCCAGTAGCTGACTTTTTGCTGTTCGCTCTGATTCCCTGGTTAAAACAATGGGGGCTTTGTTTAACTGGGCAACACCCCACCCAGCATGAAAATCTGTCATGTTGTACCATGATTATATATTTTGGTTTAAGCCAATAAGAATACAATTTGGTTGGCTTAATTCAAAACTGCCAGCCCATTGTTGTTTGTTCAGTATACAGGTGCACCATGAGAAGGTGCACCTGACAGGGTGCACCATGAGAAGGTGAGGATTGGACATTAGGACAGAAGCTCTGGTCGGTTCTCCACATTCCTTTAACACTTTCATTGCCAAGCTAAAAATTGGAATTTCGTGTGGTGGCTAAATTTTTTTAATTTTTTTATTTAGTTAGCAACGTCCATGAGATAATGCGTGATCGGCCGTTTGGTGAGAACTCGCATCGCGTGATCGCACGATATCATTCATTGTCAAGCTGAAAATTGGAATTTCGTGTGGTGGCCAAATTTTTTTAATTTTTTTATTTAGTTAGCGACGGCAACGCGATAATGCGTGATCGGCCGTTTGGTGAGAACTCGCATCTCGCGATATCGCGTGATTGGCAATGAACATGTTAAAGGCTATGTGGAGATTTCCTCTCAGTTATACAGCTTTGACCCTTAAACACTCCCTGAAAATTTTTAAATAATAAAAAAAAATTAATGTTTATTTTGGTGGGGAATTCGTTTGCATCGTTACGATTTCAGAAATGCTAATTTTTAATGTAACAAACTTATAAATGATTCTTTTAAATGTTTTTTCAGTTGAAGATGGCTCTGGATGAAAAACCTGCTGGTTTAGGAATCATTGCAAAACAGCATGGATGGCATGAATGTATCCTTGGCCTTCTTGTTAGGCATCATATTGTAGGTGTACCTGTTCCTTTAGCTAAACTCTCATCCTTCAATTTAATTGATTTTTCTGGAGAAATAGTATCGGAAGGAGATTCTAAGAATGGTAAGCATTCTGCATTCTATCAAATGAATTCTGCAGTAGGCATATAAGTAGCTATTAGAATTACATTGGTATTTGTTATCTGTGAAGATATTGTTCAGACTAGACAGATTTTGATCAAATTGATATTTGTACTGTTTAATTAAAATTTATTTCAAGACTGAAAAATTATTTTCAGTCTTGGTTTCATTAACAACTTTTAGCACCAAAATTATATGAGACACTATAAAATTTATTCCTACACAATTATCATTGTTAATAGGAAAATAAGTATGCTTGCTTAATGGAGCTACCTTGTATCCCCAATCAGAGGCTGAGTTAAAAGTTAACATTTTCATTTCTACTGAAAGAGTAATTTAAAAAAAAAAAACATACCTGATTTGTATATTTTTGGAATGTGAGGATGACAAAATGTTTGTAACCAAACTTGATTGAGCCAGGAACATATGGTAAGAGAATGGTGTTGATAATGATGCATAAATTAGCACCTCCGTAGCGCAATTGGAAGAATGACGGTACATTGCGCCTTTCAATTAGAGTGGGCCTAAGTTCTATTCTCGTCACGATGGGAGGAATCTTTATCTGGACGATTTCAATAGAAGGTGAGTTAGCCGATCTCATACGGAGGTGGCAGAGTTTTTTCTCTTGGAAGCTCGGGTTTTTCATCCCACATACAGACAAATCGGCCCTTCAGAACACACACAATTTACAGACAAAAAATACTAGTTGTTGTGGTGGTGGTGGTGGAGGTGGATGGTAGATGGCATTGATGGAGATGATGATTCATAGTAGAGGTTCGGTGTAGTGGTTGAGACAGCTGTAGGTATCCTCCCCCGATGAGTCTTTGGACTCCTTGGAGGTATCAGGAATAATAATAAATAAAACCAGTAAATTCCTTCTTTCCTATGCTGCTACTATTTAGCTTTAAGCTTCAGCTTGTTGTGCTTCCAGTAATTTAATGCAGGCTGTCTGTCCTATTTTTGTTTTACCAACTGGTCTTTTTGTATTTGTTGATAATAATGCATAAATAAAACCAGTAAATGCCTTCTTTCCTATGCTGCTGCTTTTTAGCTTTAAGCTTCAGCTTGTTGTGCTTCCAGTAATTTAATGCAAACTGTCTGTCCTATTTTTATTTTACCAACTGGTCTTTTTGTATTTGGTTTCCAGTCTCTTGCTAGTTTAACTATCCTTTTTGGGTGTCCATCCTGTTAACATGCTGATTCTGTTCCAATCTTTTATTTTTTTTATCCATACATTTTTGGATTGTAATTGGCATTCTTCATAAATCTTTTCATTTTTTTTACTTTACCAAATTTTGTTTTATTAAATATTTTTCTTAATATTTTCATTTCAGATGTTATATTTCTCTGTTGTATTTATGATGTTTCTATTCTTGTTTCACATGTGTACATCAGTATTGGTTTGACTACTAATTTATATATTCTTACTTTTGTTAGATCTTTATTTTTCCATATTTTGAATTTTAACATCCTGGTATTTTATTAATCTTCAGGGATTGTTCTTTTACTTCATCCTCAGTTATATTTTTACTGTTCACAGTTATTGCTATGTATTTTAATTTCATTACTTGTTCTAAAATTTTTCCATTTAGTTCTAATTTACATCTAATTGGTTTTTTTTTTTTAAATTACCATTGTTTTTAATTTGCCTGTTTATATTTGCATGTTAAAACCATTGCATATCTTGAATTTTGAATAATTTCTTTTGGAGATCATCTTCATTTTCTGCAAGTGATGCTACATTGTATAGCATTACAAGAAGGCCAAATGAGATAATTACACAACTTCCATGCCTCATTTTCTTGGTATGATTATTATTTCCACCCAAATCCAAGTGCGAAACAAATCGCTGAATACAAACATTTATTCTCTGCTCCATCTTAAACTCCCATCCCCTATCTCAGCCATGGTTCTCCCACAGGTGTGCTAAAGCTGTATAAGAGAAGGGTCCAATATACCTTAACTGGCTTGCGTCCAAATCTCCATGTTCCTGTACTGCTTACATCCAAGCTCAAAATAGCTGGGAAAAAAAACTATCAACACATTGAAAACTGATACTTTGATGTAAGTTTAATGCCAAAAGCATGAAACTTACATCCTGCCTAAATGGCATCCATGTCTTCTGGTCTCTAACCAAAGATGTTGACTGTAACTTCTGCTCAACAAAACTTTACAAATGCTTTATATTTGCATCATCACTAACAGAAAAACACCAACCTCTTGGCTTCCTACTTTTCTCCTCCAATTCTTGCATAGCTGATCATTGTAAATATCCTCCAACCATTCCAAACACTCAATGCTGCATGTGATCTCTTCATCAGAAAGAGATCAGAAAACATTTGCTCAAATTGGATATCAAAAAGTCTCCTGGCCCTAATGGCATTCTTTCTGTTGCTCTAAAGGTCTTTGCTCCAAAGTTGACTCCTATTCTGTGTTGAATTTTTACACTCTCTTATTCCATTGGTGTCTATCCTGCAGTCTGGAAATTTGGAAATTACCACATACAACTTATTCTTAAGAAAGTTGATACAGAGTTGATGTGGAAGAGCAGAAGAGTACGACAGGAGAGATTGAAGAGGTGGTTATAAATGAGGAAGTGAGTGGCATGAGTATGGAAAATGAGAGAATGGGTGTGCAAGAGGAGCAGGGAAATGGGGAGGCTCAGGGTGGACAGGGGTACATAGCGTGAGAAAGGTTGATGCTCCAAGAGGAGGTGAGAACATGGGTAGACAGGAATGGAATGGGATGATCTGGGATCAAGAGGAAACAATTGGAATTGAAAAGGGTTCTATAATGAATAAGCATAAAGGGAAATGGCCCCAGTTTAGCATGGAGAGATCACATCGAATGAGTATTATCAGTGGAACTAGCTGTAGATCCAGGAATGAGCTGTTGTGTTTGTATACAAATGCTAGAAGTGTAAGAAACAAGACATATGAAATGATTGCTCTAATTGAGTCTGTTCACCCAAAAATTGTTGAAATAAGTGAGATATGGTTAGATGAGGACGACATCCTGACAAGAATAGAGATGGAAGGATATGATGTGTTTCGTGAGGATAGAAGGGGTAAAAAGGGAGGGGGGAGTGCTATTGATGAAAGAGTTATGTCCATATAAAGTAGAGATGCAAGAGGGAAATAGTGTCAGTGGTTTTGAGGCGGTATGATGTGAGATAGAGGTGAATGGAATGAAATACTTGGTTGCATGTTGTTGTAGACCAGATAATGTGGATGGTAGTGACCATGAAATGTATAATCAAATGAGCCAAGCAAATAAGAAAAGAGTGATCATTATGGGCAATTTTAATTATGGCAATATAGACTGTAATGATGAAATAGCAACTGGAAGTAAAGAAAATGAGTTTCTTGAGTTTTTGAGGGATAACTACCTCAGACAGTATGTAACAGATGGTACACGAGGATTGGGGTCTTGGATTTGGTCATCTCATCAGAAGATGTAATTATAAATGATGAACTGTCAAATCATCCACCAATTGGTGAGAACGACCATGAGGTTATTACCTGGGTGGTTGCCAGCCGTGTGAGGACCTCTGTAAGAAAAGGGTATATGTGGAACTACAAGTGGGGGGGGGGGGGATTATGAAGATCTCAAGAGACAATTTGCAGGTGTAACATGAAATGAGGCTGGAAAAGAGATCAATGAAGCTTGGGGGGATTTTCAAAAATTGTCTAGTAGATGCAATGTCTAAACGTATTCCAAGAGTAAGAAGATTAAATAAGGTAGGTGTTAGCAGGCATTGTTTTATATAACATATTTACATATCATTAGTTTTCTGGTTACCTAAAAGTTACTACTATCAATTTAAATAAAATGAACACTTTGCCACAATTGTATTAGATTTGTTTGACAGTTGAAAACATAAACATAATCTCTCATATTTCGTTGTTTCTTTTTCTCTGCTTGTGATGGTAGACTTTTAAAATTTTATTATTTTAACTTTTTATTATTATATAAATTGAGTGATTTGGCATGGGAATAGGGATGTGAGTTCAATGTTGCAAAATGTAAGGTTTTAAAATTTGAAAAACAAAAATGAGATGCAGAATTTATGCTTGGTGAGGATATATTGTCGGAGTTGGAGGAAATAAGAGATCTGGGTGTGATGGTGGATAAGGATCTGAAATTTGGGGGACATGTAGCCAGAATTGTGAAGACAACACAAAGGCTTCTGGGAATGATGCAGAGGTCACTGACTTGTAGAAGTAGGGAGATTCTTGTTCCATTGTATAAGGCTTTGATTAGCCACATATGGACTATTGTGCCCAGATTTGGTCACCTGGTTTTTTGAAGGACGAAGAGATGTTGGAAATGGTTCAGAGGTGACTGACTAAGATAGTTTCTAACCTCTGGAATGTCGAGTATGAGGAAAGATTGAGAAGATGCAACCTGCAGAGTCTAGCGGACAGGAGGAAGAGGGAAGATATGATAGAGACCTACAAGTTAGTAAGGGGTTGTTTTAGGATCAATGCTGGAGAGGTTCTACAGAAAATAGCAGGAGATCAGGGGAGAATCAGAGGTCATCCCTGGAAACTGTTTAAAAAGGGTGTGAGTAGGGGAGTGAGAAATAGGTTTTTTTCATGCAGAATTGTGAATGATTGGAATGTCTTGCCTGACATTCCAATGTGGTGTCTACAGAGAATTTGAGTGTGTTTAAAGTGTGTATGATGAGTGGTGTGTATGATAAAAGGATCTCCTAGATGAGTCTTTGACTCCATGGGGTCTTATGTAATAATAATAACATCTTTACCAGACAACTATCCAGTTTCTCTCACTTCAGTTCTTTTTATAGTAATGGAAAGAACTATTCATACCCAACTCCTACACCTTGAAAACTCAACTAATAAATGACTGCTAGTATGGATTCCATCACTGCCAATCAACAGGAGATCTACTTATCTGGACAAACACAATGGAAAAATTTCGTGAATCCCACGAAATCCCAGGTCTGGCACAAAATTCTACTAAGTAAACTGTCATCATTTGCCTCCCTCCTCCACTTCTGCAATTGGGTTGCCAGGGATAATTTTGTCAACTTTAGTGCTGGCAAAACATTTTTTACTTTATTTTTCACTCTCTCTCTCTTACACACACACACACACACACACACACACTTCTTCTTGGGATAACTCTGATGCAATATCTCTCTTGGTACAAATATTGTTTCCTCTGTATTAAAAAAGTTTTCCCTTTCACTCAAGGTATTATTTTAATTTTAAACCGCTCCTAACCCTATATAGATCACTAGTGTAGTGTAAGTTGTCCAGTCTCAACCTCTTGTAATGAAAATTAAATATTCAAATTGAAAATAATCTTCTGCAAGATTCTCAGCTTATTTTCTATAGAATGTGATAACTCAGTTTATCCAGCATAGTAAAAGATTAATTTATTTAAGATCATCTAGGTTTGCAGGCTCTTCAGTCTGCTGTTTCAAAATTGGCTTTCTTGATTAGCCAAGTGAATAACATATTTCGCCTCCAATTAACAGGCTGTGTATTCATAACCTGCTGTGGGCATGGACATTTTCAATGTATTTGGGTGGGAGATGTTCATCACCCAGTGTGAGACCATTATTCCACTTATTGGAGGCCTGAAGTAGCTCGAAAATATTCCATATTTAATGTCTGGAGTAGGATTTCAGAATTATCTAAAAAAAATAGTAAAATCAAAAATGAAAAGTCTTTGCCTCCCACAGTACTAAGATGCTACAGATTTACAACCATTTGTAATTGGGAGTTATTAACACACTTATTAACAAAAAATAAAAAAAATAAATAAGTAAAAAATAAAAATGTATGGCCACTTAAGTTAAGGGGATAGTAAATCCCGTATTATTTTACAACTGGGTACGAAACTCGGAGATCGAAATCTAAGAGTTTCATGCCGAAGAACTATCGGCAAGTCCAAGCGTAAATCATCACTTTGGTAGGGCAACTCGCAGAAAAGGTGGAGCAAGCTCCGTCACTATCCTTAATATTTTCTCATAATGTAAAACGCAGCTCCTAAGAGATGTATTACTGTTTTACATTATGAGGAGAGGTCACTACCCAGACTGGTTTCGACCCTTATTGAGGTCTCATCAGTGAGTAGGCAGACCTGGAATAGCAAGGTTTAAGTGAACTGAACTCGCATACCGGTGTACCCATATATTATTATTATTATTATGATAAAGAGCCAAGAGGCTATTTTTCCGGTGACATAAATTAAGTTAAGGGGGATAGTAAATCCCGTATTATTGTACAGCCGGGTATGAAGTTTCTAGTTCTACTCGAACTTTGGAACTTCGAGTTCCAAGTTTTGTACCCGGCTGTAAAATAATATGGGATTTACTATCCCCCTTAACTTAATTTATGTTGCCGGAAAAATAGCCTGTTGACTCTTTATCGTAGTAATAATAATATATGGGTACACCAGTATGGCAGTTCGTTAGTAGGGGGTATATGTGAGTTCGGTTCACTTAAATCTTGATATTCCAGGTCTACCTACTCACTGATGAGACCTCAATAACGGTTGAAACCAGTCTGGGTAGTGACCTCTCTTCATAATGTAAAACAGTAATATATCTCCTAGGAGCTGTGTTTTACATTATGAGAAAATATTAAGGATAGTGACGGAGCTTGCTCCGCCTTTGCTCCAAGTTGCCCTAGTGTTGTACTACCCAAGTGATGACTTACGCTTGGACTCGCCGATAGTTCTTCAGCATGAACCTCTTAGATTTTGATCTCCGAGTTTCGTACCCGGCTGTAAAATAATACGGGATTTACTATCCCCCTTAACTTAATTTATGTCGTCAGAAAAACAGCCACTTGGCTCTTTATTGTATGGTTAGATATACAGTGTTTTATATGCAGATATGTTAAATATCCAGTGTTGCATCTTTCAAAAGATAACAAAACTGCGGTAAAAACAATAAGCAATAATTAATTTTAACTATGTCAAATGTGAATGATGTTTCATCCTGGCTGATATATTGTCTTTCATATCATCTCTTTCTGAGTTCAACTGCTTTATATAAGCAGACTACATGTTTTTTAACTTCTAAATGTAACTATGACACGAGATTTAAGGCATTTAACTTGTTGTCCAATAACGTTTTTTCTCCTTTATCTCTGGTAATTAGTTTACGGAATTAACAACGCATATAAAGTATATTAATTAAAGGTAACTTTAATGAATAACTTCTATATTTCGGCAACGTCACATTGCCATCTTCACTAACATAAAGATATGGTATGTGCACTCAAGGCACTAACACAAGCAAATGAGGAAGAAAGCAAGAAACTAATATTGTTCCTAAAGTACTAATGGTGCCCTCTTGCAGGCTAATTTGGTAGTCTTGGCAGTTGGACTGCAGTTCTCATAATGTAAGTCTCCCAAATTTGGGGTAGTTTCATGCACCCAAATTTGTTGAATGTAGGAACGTTTTTTAGAGCTGCTGAAGATTCTTTGAATAATCTTTCGTATTTAAACTTGCTGCGATGAATTATTTTTGTTTTCTTCCAACGAATTTTATGGTGGATATCTAAGGCATGGTCTGCCAGCCCAGAGCGGCTGTACTGGTGAAACGTTATGTAGTCTTTGTGTTCTGAAATCCTGATATTTGTTGTTCTGCCTGTTTGGCCAAAGTAGGACAATTTGCAGCTGCAAGGGACCTGGTATACACCAGGTAGGTCTAGGGGAAGTGGTTGGTCTTTGGTAGAGCGGATAAGGGATGCCAACTTTTTATATGATCTGTAACAGGAAGTAAGGTCATATTTTTTGAGGATATTGGTTATTTTCTCAGAGGTGCCCTGGATGTAGGGGATGGTGTTAGACTTGGTGTAATCTTTATTGTGGAGGGCAGGAGGGGCGGGTTGTGGTTTACTGGTTTTAGTATTTTTTGGGGGTTATAGCCATTGGCTAAGAAAGTGTTGAGGATGTGGTTTAGTTCAGTAGTCAGGGCCTTGTCATCTGAGCAGATTAATTTTGCCCTGTTATATAGTGTTTTTATAACCCCATATTGTTGTGAAGGATGGGGATTGCTGGTGAATGTATCTGCCAGTATGGGTGGGTTTTCTGTAAATAGAGAAAACCAAAGATCCATCAAGCTGGCAGGTGATTAAAGTGTCTAGGAAGGGGAGGGTGTTGTTTTCCTCTTTTTCTAAGGTGAACTGGACTCTGGGGTGTTGGTTGTTTAAGTGTGTTAGGAAGGAGTGGAGTGTGTCTGAGCCATGTGGCCAAATAGCAAACACATCATCCACATAACAAAGCCAAATAGTGGGTTTTTGTGGGGCGGAGTTTAAGGCTTTCTCTTCAAATGTCTCCATAAAGAAATTGGCCAAGAGTGGGGAAAGTGGTGAACCCATGGCTGCCCCCTCTATCTGTTTGTAGAACTTTCCTTGCCAAACGAAATAGCCTGAGTTCATTGTGAACTGAAATAGGGCTGAGATATCGGGAGGAAACTTGGCTTGGATGAGCTCAAGGGTTTCTTTGAGTGGGACATTAGTGAATAGGGAGGAGATGTCAAAACTGACCATTATGTCAGTGTGTTGAAGTGTGAGGTTTTCTATACTGGCTTTAAAGTGGGCTGAGTTTTTTATGTGTGATGGTGTGTTGCCAGTGTAGTGTGTGAGCGTTTTGGCTAATTTATATGTGGGGGAATCAATGCCTCCCAAAACCTCCAAAAACCAACTTATCCAAAAACGAATATGTGGCTCTACAAGAATTGAAAAACAACAAAAAAATGGTAATCACCAAAGCTGATAAGGGAAGCACCACTGTGGTGCTCAATCAAAAAGACTACAAAGGTAAGCTAAATGCTTTAGTACTAGACTGTACTACTTACCTCCCCATTGAATATAATCCGACCAGTTCTCAGATTAGAACTCTCCACAGACTCCTTAAGAAAGTCACTTCTTGGCCTGTGGAAGACACCAACAAACTTAAACCTTATAACTCTAGACCCCCCCCGATTATATGGACTCCCAAAAATACATAAACAAAATGTGCCATTGCATCCCATAGTGGATGGCATTGATTCCCCCACATATAAATTAGCCAAACATTTAGCCAAAACGCTCACACACTACACTGGCAACACACCATCACACATAAAAAAACTCAGCCCACTTTAAAGCCAGTATAGAAAACCTCACACTCCAACACACTGACATAATGGTCAGTTTTGACATCTCCTCCCTATTCACTAATGTCCCACTCAAAGAGCTCATCCAAGCCAAGTTTCCTCCCTATATCTCAGCCCTATTTCAGTTCACAATGAACTCAGGCTATTTCGTTTGGCAAGGAAAGTTCTACAAACAGATAGAGGGGACAGCCATGGGTTCACCACTTTCCCCACCCTTGGCCAATTTCTTTATGGAGACATTTGAAGAGAAAGCCTTAAACTCCGCCCCACAAAAACCAACTATTTGGCTTCGTTATGTAGATGATGTGTTTGCTATTTGGCCACATGGCTCAGACACACTCCACTCCTTCATAACACACTTAAACAACCAACACCCCAGAGTCCAGTTCACTTAAAAAAAGAGGAAAACAACACCCTCCCCTTCCTAGACACTTTAATCACTCGCCAGCTTGATGGATCTTTGGTTTTCTCTGTTTACAGAAATCCCCCCCTCACAACAATATGGGGTTATAAAAACACTATATAACAAGGCAAAATTAATTTGCTCAGATGACAAGGCCCTGCTACTGAACTAAACCACATCCTCAACACTTTCTTAGCCAATGGCTATAACCCCCAAAAAATACTAAAACCAGTAAACCACAACCCCCCTCCACAATAAAGATTACACCAAGTCTATCACCATCCCCTACATCCAGGGCACCTCTGAGAAAATAACCAATATCCTCAAAAAATATGACCTTACTTCCTGTTACAGACCATATAAAAAGTTAGAATCCCTTATCCGCTCTACCAAAGACCAACCACTTCCCCTAGACCTACCTGGTGTATACCAGGTCCCTTGCAGCTGCAAATTGTCGTACTTTGGCCAAACAGGCAAAACAACAAATATCAGGATTTCAGAACACAAAGACTACATCCCGTTTCACCAGTACAGCCGCTCTGGGCTGGCAGACCATGCCTTAGATATCCACCATAAAATTCGTTGGAAGAAAACAAAAATAATTCATCGCAGCAAGTTTAAATACGAAAGATTATTCAAAGAATCTTCAGCAGCTCTAAAAAACGTTCCTACATTCAACAAATTTGGGTGCATGAAACTACCCCAAATTTGGGAGACTTACATTATGAGAACTGCAGCCCAACTGTCAAGACTACCAAATTAGCCTGCAAGAGGGCACCATTAGGACTTTAGGAACAATATTAGTTTCTTGCTTTCTTCCTCATTTGCTTGTGTTAGTGCCTTGAGTGCACATACCATATCTTTATGTTTCTGAAGATGGCAATGTGACGTTGCCGAAATATAGAAGTTATTCATTTAAAGTTACCTTTAATTAATATACTTTATATGCGTTGTGAATTCCGTAAACTAATTACCAGTTATGTCTAACCAACGTATAAGCCTTGCTACTAGAATCCTCTACCTCTGGTTGTGCAGCAGACTAAACTAGATTTATCTTGAGCCTGTCCAGCTTATATGAACTCTGCATACACAGTATATCTTATAAGCTCCTAGCATCTTTAATGATAAATTAGGCGACATTTAAGAAATTTAGAAAAAATATTTATTTATTATCCCATTCATAATAGGTTGTAAAACCTGTAGCACATTGTTAATACTATAATTTTGAAATATGGTTTAAGCCAATAAGAATACAGTTTGGTCAGCTAAATCTCAAATTGCCAGCCCTTTCTCATTTGTTTAGTATCCAGGTAGATGCCTTACAGGGTACACCACGAGAAGGTTGGACATTAGGTCAGATATCCTGGTCTCACATTTCTTAAAAGGCTACATTGTGGTCTCCTCCCAATTATCCAGTTTTGACCCTTAAGCTCCACAGTGTTAATATTATATTTAAATTTCGTCACTAGAATAAGGTCCTGATAGCAAAAAAAATTGCTAAAAATGTTAAATCCCTGTGATATAAATGAAGTTTATATAGAGCTTTATATAGCCTATGCTGAGTTGGAAAACATGGTTAAAATTGAAGAATATAATGGAAGATGATTTCATGTTAAATGACGTGTGAGGCAAGAATTACATTCTATCTCCATTGTGATTTATAATCTCTGTGCATGACATTATTAAGAAAGTGATATTAAACGTGGTACTTATGTAGGGGATATTTAGCTGTTACAAGTCTTGATTGTCTTTAACTAATTAAATATCATTCAGAGTAGGAGTTTGATACTGTGTGGTGTGAGACAATATGTGCTTCTTTTGCTGCCATGGAAATGAGTTATTTTAAAAGGTATGCTAGCATTAATTGCATAGAAACTATATGAAAGCTCCTCCATGGATTCTAAGGACTCCTTTGACAGTCATATTTATATACTTATCATCTCTCTCTCTCCTTAAAAGCTTATCTATGGGTTGTAAGGAAGCAATACCATGCCATACCATGTTTCCTAACCATACCTTTGACCAGTTTTCAGGGGTAATCCTGAGTTCTGCTTCCACCAACCATAAACTGGAAAATTTCACTTGTATCTATGTAAGATTCTATTACCAACTCATACCTTTCTATCATATATCCTCTCCACCATTTTTTCTGTAAATTTTGAAGGCCACTCTCGATCTGTAATCACTTGCAAGTTCCATGAGCTACAGTTTTTATCTTGGTTACTTGCCATTGGATCTTTTCAAATGTCCTCTCATTTCTGCAGTAGTCAATGTGTGAATCAAACCTTTTAAAGTGTAGAATAACTTCCTCCTTTTTTTAATTTTTTTTCATTTTAACAAGTTAGTGGTCCATGGATTAGCCTAGGTTCGATTCCTGTCAGTGACGTGAGGAGCTGAAGTATCTTCCTCAGCCATAGCCATGTTAGCTGGTCATGGGGTGATGGGGTGGACAGTAGGGTTTTCCCCATTTTATCCTGGGGTTTTTATCCCAAAGCAGGCAAACCGGCCTTGAGAACTCAACACTACAGGACATAGAATACGCCAGAGTATAGGGCTGACCACCTTATCCTGTGAACGGTTTGAAATCTAATGATTAATAAACCCTTGACACCGTAAGGTAAAAGAGGGTAAAAAGAAAATGAGATGACAGATGAGAGAACATGTTAGTGTTCTCTCCAACACTGCAGTTTATCTAGTGTGATGCCTTAACCACACCTTAACAGTGTTTTCCCTAAACTTTAATTCTCTATCCAATAATGCCAAGTATTTAGCTTTATTGACTGCTTGCATCTTACATTTAGCAACACTGAGCTGACATTCATTGGCATTTGTTCATATAACCAGGAATTCTGTATCAGCTATGATACTTACAACCATCAGCAAATAACACTATGTTACTAATCACACCAACTTCATTATCATTAATATACCAGTTAACAATAGCTGAAGTACAGTACCCTGTGGTATGCCACTAGTCACCATCCCTCTGACTCAGCGCACCTCCATATATCACTTCTAATACCAATTAGTACCAATTTACTGTGTGATGTTCTTTGAGGATGTGGGCTGCAAGTCCAGTTTTTTCTTCTCTTTTGTTTTCAACATTGCCTATTGTCAAATCTTGAATGAAGGAGAAAATTTATTATACAACATTTCATTCAGATTTAACAAGTATCAAAAGTCTTGGAGAATTCTTGTATATTGGTAAAGGTGAAATCGATTGTAAAATAACGATAAAATCCATGATTAAAAAAATTTCCTTATGTATTATAATATTAAGTGTCTTGGTGAATACAACAGAGGTTGAAAATAGGTGAAAAAATGTTAGTATGCCAAAGTTTAGATCAAAGTTACAGAAGAGATAAGCAGATTAAAAACATGTCTGGAGGCAGTCACGTATGCAAAGTCTAAAAGGCGTGCGGGAGTTTCCCGTGGACATGCAAGGAGGAGCGACAGCACGGAGTACAGAAGAATTAGGTGTCAGGTAAAAACAATGATGTAGTAGAGAGAATATCACAGCAGTGAATATATAGAGCTTGGCAACACCAACTCGGGGCTTTTTTCCATCTTGTTCCTGTCGTTCCTGGAGAAAGAAGTTCGAGTGCGGTCGAGGAGAAAGATATCCATAGGCAGCTATACAGTCAGACAGAGATCCAGCACGAGCATAGGCCTTGGCACAGTGGTATAATCAGCATAGACCGAGATGATATGCGGAACCATGTGGACCGATCCCTGCAGACCAGCTTTGCCTACATCGAAGGAAGTGAATCGTGAACGTATTTGCTAGCCTGTCCTTTCAGAGAGCAGTAAACCAGAGGAAGAAACATTGAGCCGTAAGAATATAACAGATGATCGAAAAAGAAAGCCAGAGTGATCCTAATGCCCTGGTAATGTAAGAACTTTTTTAAATCCTTTGTATATACAGGAATGTTAGATTGTAACGAAGATAGGAACTGATAAGTTATTGGACTTTCAAAGTGTAATAGGACTTTTAAAGTCCTATTACACTTCGAAATCTGATCCACATTACGCATCTGATCCACATATAGAATGTTATAGCTCAGTATATGAGGACTTGCAAAGTGTTGTGGTTGAATATATAGTTTTGTTATAGTCAATTAGTTCCTGAGACCAAGATTTGGTAAATGATTACCTAAGAATTAGAAGTAATAATAAGTAATTAGAAGAAATTCATAATGGGTTTAGTATTAGATATTGATGCATGTTGAGACAGATTAAGAATGCCCAGGTTACACCTGCATGACTGAATTAGTTTAGTTAAGTAATTGTCAGTAATTGTACCATAATTTTTAATGAATAAATCCTTTCTTATCAACCTAATAACTTGCCTGATCTATGTTCTCAATGCACTACTCATAAAGTAGAACCTGTGCGAATCAAAATCTTGGGGATAGCCACGACTGCAGTAAAATTGAGACACATACGTTTTGGTGAAATTTGGAATAGTAATTGTATGAGTATTGAATATTGTGCCATTCTGAGTGTTTTCTCCCAGACTACAAAGCTTCTCTAGTCTAATAATTTTGGATGGCACAGCGTTAACAAAATAAATTTTTCCAAGATTAGAAACTGGGTTAATACCAGAATTATAGCAAAGGGATTGGCTCTAGCCTGAAGCAGTGTCTTTGTTAACAGTGCGGTGCACCATCATTCAATATGTTTATAGCTGCCAGCAGATAGAGAAATAATAAGATTTGTGTGAGTAAGGAATTAATGAGACTTAAGAGAGTATTAAGAGAGACAAGTGAGTAAGTAAGGTAGATAGGTAAAGGTATATATCAAAATTAACATATTTTTAAATTGGTGCAGCCGGTAGAATAATTGAAGATTTAATTGGAGATTTAGTAAGATCTGATATAAGTAAATATAATCAAAAATTTTAAATTAACAAAAACAACATAACTTTACACTATATGTTCTTTGTTGCAGATTTCAAAACTCCACCCAGTTTGACCTACATACATCTTTCCACAAGAACATGGAATTTTGTGACTGGTTTGAAGGCTGTTCTGATGTTGACTACCTTTCATATTTTGAATTCTTTTTCATGGTGCATTGCCAATGTATGGCATACGACACCTGCCTTGACATATTTTTTTAATACGAGTCTTGCACTTGGTCAAGTTCCTAAAGAGTGGAAGGAGGGCAAGATTGTGCCACTTCATAAAGGAGGTGATCGAACTCAAGCATCAAACTATAGGCCTATCTGTGTGTCAGGTGTTGTGGTTAAGTTGTTGGAGAAGCTTGTGAGAACTAGGATCCAGAGTTGGGTTGACAACAATGGTATAATCTTTGATGGACAGCATGGATTTGCTAAAGGGAGGTCATGTTTTAGTAATCTACTTACTTATTACAATAAAGTGACTGCTTCCTTGGACAGAGGAGAAGGATACACAGTAATATACTTGGATTTCGCAAAGGCTTTTGATAGAGTACCTCATGATAAGTTGACAGTCAAACTAGAGCAGATGGGGTTGGATATTAGATTAGTGCATTGGATTGGAGACTGGCTATCTGATAGGTATCAACAAGTTGTGTATGGGGGTGCAATATCCAGGAAAAGGAAAGTCACTAGTGGAGTGCCTCAGGGGTCTGTTTTAGGGCCATTACTATTTAACTTATATATTAATGATATTGGTGAAGATTTGGAAGGAGATATTCAGTTGTTTGCAGATGATGCAAAGTTGGGACGAACCATAAAGAGTAGTGAAGATGTTGTGGCCTTGCAAGAAGACTTGAATAAATTGAGTGATTGGGCAAGCAAATGGGGATGTGAGTTCATTGTTGCAAAATGTAAAGTTTTAAAATTTGGAAAACAAAGATGGGATGCAGAATTTATGCTTGGTGAGAATATATTGTTGGAAGTAGAGGAAATAAGAGATCTGGGGGTGATAGTGGATAAGGATCTAAAATTTAGGGGACACATCGCCAAAATTGTGAAGACAACACAAAGACTTCTGGGAATGATGCGGAGGACACTGACATGTAGAAGTAGGGAGATACTTGTTCCAATGTATAAGGCTTTGATTAGGCCACACTTGGACTATTGTGCCCAGATTTGGTCACCGGGTTTTCAGAAGGATGAAGAGATGTTGGAAAGGGTCCAAAGGCGACTGACTAAGGTAGTTTCTGACCTCTGGAATGTTGAGTATGAGGAAATATTGAAAAGATGTAATTTGCAGAGTCTCGTGGAGAGAAGGAAGAGGGGAGATATGATAGAGACCTACAAGTTGGTAAGGGGTTGTTATAGGATCAATGGTGGAGAAGTTCTACAGAGAATAGTGGGAGATCAGGGGAGAACCAGAGGTCATCCCTGGAAACTGTATAAGGAGGGTGTGAGTAAGGGAGTGAGAGGCAGGTTTTTTTCGTGCAGAGTTGTGAGTGATTGGAATGCCTTGCCTGAGAGCGTGGTGTCTGCAAGTAGTTTGAATGTGTTTAAGACACGGTATGATGAGATGTGTGTGTAAGATAAAAGGGCCTCCTAGATGAGTCTTTGACTCCATGAGGTCTTGTTTAATAATAATAATAATAATAAAATATCTTATCTTTGTAATTCATTTCTGGGTTATCATGGGATGGTTTGTCAGAAAAAGAAAAAAAAAAGTGGACTTAACACACATCCTCAAATAATATCACATGATAAATTGGCAAGCATCCCCATGTCCTACTTAGAAGAGAATTACTTTGACAGGTTGTTCAAGGAATCTTCCAAGGTCATTTGCTCAAAAGGCCTAAAAAATAGAACCCCGAGGAATGATCCTTCACAACATTTGGAAATCATTAATTACTTTGTGTTACATAGAAGTAACATAACATTACTATGTGTATCTGAAGACCTCTCCTATGCCAGCAATCACATACAGAGTTTACACAACAATGAGACTAGAGCAACATGCCTAATGATACTCGTGATTAAACTATCCTTCCTGTCCTTTCAGTTAATAGATATTAGCGGCTGTTGGAAAACGTTTTTTTTTTTTTTTTTTGTCAGCTTTTTACTTATGTTATGCAGCATCCTGAATATGTTGTTGATCATATACCATATTTACTGGAATATAACTCACTTTTTTACCCAAAATTAAAGTTAAAAGATCGTGGTGCAAGATACACACAAGGATTTTTGGAAACTAAAGTTTTTCAGGCAAAAACTAAATTGATGTTTATAATTAAATCCTCAGTATTCATTATAATTTATAATTGCTGACATTATTTATAAAATTAATGCATCTAAATTTTAATTATCAATGTTATTTATGCAATTGGCTGCTCACCTTCATCATGTGATACACAAGGTGTGTTCAAAAAAAAAAAAAAAACGAACTTTTGCTATAAAGACTTAATTCTCAATTTACAATATTTTAAGCACTGTTCCCTTCAAAGTAGTTCCCCCCCCCCTCTACTGGCAATACACCATTCCCAATGTTTCTTCTATTGTTGGAATGCTTCCTGGAATGCACTTTCTGTGATGGCGTGCAGTTCTCTTAAAATCACATTTTCCTGAATCTCCTCTATGGTTTGGAAATGACATCCTTTCAAAGTGGTTTTAAGTTTGGGAAACAGGAAAAAGTCTGCTGGGGCTAAGTCCGGAGAATAGAATGAACGGGGCACAATGGACATCTGATGTTTTGCCACGTGGCTGCAGATGAGGAGCAATGCATGAGCCAGTGCATTGTCGTGGTGCAACATCCAAGTCTGGTTTTCCCACAATTCAGGCCTCTTTCTATGCACAGCATCCCTCAAACACATTAAAACTTCCTGGTACAACTCTTTGTTTACCATCTGACCACATGATACAAATTCACAATGCCTTTCCAATCAAAAAACACAACTAACATTGCCTTGATGCTTAAACCATTCAGAGCACTGTGTTCTGCTCAGACAATCCTCCCCGTATGCTTGGATAAGCAATTGAAATGTTTCTGTAAAATTTTACCAAGTTTGCAGAAAAATTCCACATACACACATTGTTCTTCAAACTCTTTCATTGTTACTTTGTCAATAATCTGACAAACAGCTTGTGCACACGCTCACTTCAGCGGATATAAGTCGATGACTGATGCTCATAGCAGTGGGACAAATGGCAGTTTGTTGCCAAAACCTGCTGCTGCTAGGTGCACTCAGTAGCTGCAGCACGTGCTCTGTGTCAGTTGTCAGCTATTTAAAAAAGTTTGTTTTTTTAACATGCCTTGTATTTGAATCTTTAGCAAACTGTGCTTCTGTAATTAGAATTAAAAAAATCAGTTTCATTACTGCTTATCCTCTGATCATTTCAGAATCATAAGATTACCATGATTAAAAAAAAAAAACTGAAAATGGGTATGACTTACCAAGAATCTCCTATTTGCTATTGCTACTTCCAGTCTCGAGAATGGTTTCCTAGTGCACATTGTCAAGATCATCTACTCAAATAACGTCATCTTTGCTCCCATTCAGCGCATTAGAGATGCCGATTTTTTAAAAAAAAATGTTGGCAATTATTTAATTAAAATGAAGCCGTTGGTAAGTTGAAATGCTGATTCTCTTCAACTGAAATCCAAAATATCTGAAACTGCCAGAAACTATCTATTTCTTAAAGTTTTAAGCTTTTTTCATGCATGAGATATATGTGAAACTTTTTAATTTCTATTTTCGTAAAGTAAAATTAGGGGAGCAAAATACATGCGAGAGCGAGTTATTTTTAAGTAAATATAGTACGTAGTGAAACATGTTGAGGAAATACAACTAGTATAAATAAAAAACATATACAAGTTAAAACCTGGTTATCTATTATTCAAGAAAATGATATAGTTAGGGATAGAATGTAAAGGGTGTTGTATTTTCAGGAAGGATAGGAGTTGGAGTATTGCTGATGATAGCTATAAAACTACAACCAGCAAAATTAGAAATTAAAGAGAATTTTAGGTCGGTAAGATGGTTCATTTCAAGCTGTCTGGTATTAGATAGAGGTGAACAGGACAATATCTTGTCGGTTGCTGTTTTGACCAGGAGATCATCCACAGGAATGTAGATGTCATGCATTGGTAGATTAGCACAATGAATGCATGCCAAACAATTATTACAGAAGACTTTGACAAACGATTGGAAGGGGGAAAGAGAGCATGACAAGAGGGAAGTACAATTTATACAGTTGTTAAGGGATAAATACCTGAAACAACATATTATACAGCAGATTTGAGAGTGCTGGATCTGATAATATCATTATAAGATGCGTCCATTATGAAAGTAGACACTCTGCTTCCAACCTGGTAGAGTGATCATGAATTTTTTTTCTGGCAAGTTGCTGAACATGTTTCAGCAAAAGGAAAAATTACTATGGTAGGATGACTTTGATCAATGCTGATGGTAGGAAGATGACAGAAACAAAAGAAATATTTGAGTTCTTGAGTGGTCATTTTGCAAAAGTGTATCATCCAGGTGAAGATTTTGCAGTTGCTGATGTGACAGAGGTGCATGTCAAATTCAGGTAGATGGACAGGAAGTGTTCCACATATTGAAAATATCCATGTGAATACAGTAGTGGGACTGGATAGCATGTCAACTTGTGTACTACATGAATGTGCAAGAGAATTGGCACCTCTAATGAAATTGTTCAATCTGTCTCAGCTCTGGCAAGATTCCAAGGGAGTGGAAAGAGGATAAGATAGTTCTGTTACATGAAGATGGCTCCAAGACAAAAGTAGCAAACTACAGACCAATTAATATATCAGGAGTGGTTGTTGAAGTATTACAAAAATTGGTTAAAGGTAAAATCCAACACTGGATGGATAAGAATGGTGATAGTCTGTAGTGGACTGCACAACTTTGTAAAGAGTAGGTCCTGTCTTATTAATTTATTCACATTTTATAATAAAGTGACAGTGGAATTGGATAAAGAAAATGGCTACACCAAGATACTGCTGGACTTTGCAAAAGCATTAGACTGAATAACACATGGATAACTGTTACAAACGTTGGAGCAAATGGGAATGGATATGAAGATAGTAGCATGGACAGTGGAGTTGCTGACAGACAGACACCAGATAGTAGTACGAGGATTGTCAGAAAAGTTCTCGGCCTTGACCATAAATGGCAACACTATGGGCAAGAGATTTTTTTTTCTAAGTTGGTACATCTATCATAAGCATCAATGTGAAATTCCAAATCATTCTATCAAATAGTTTGTTTTATACAGCTGTCTGAAGCAAAAGTGTTGTCTGTATCCCTTGAAATGGATAAAATTAAGTATCGTGTGGTTATAAGATTCTCTGTAAACGAAGGTTTAACAACAAAAGAAATTCATTTGAAGTTCATAAAAGTTTATTGGCACTCTTATCTTTTGTTTTCGACGATTAAGAAATGAGTGGTGAATTTAAACATAGCCGTGCCAGCCTTGAAGATGATCCTTGTGAAGGACATCCAAAAAGTGTAACAACACCAGAAATCATTGATCAAGTGCTGCACGATATGGTATTGGATAACTGGCGAGACAAAGTGCATGAAATTGCTGACACTATACGCATTTCCAAAGAATGTGTAGGATATATTATGTGTGGGATTGAATGCGATGGGTATAGCGTGTTCAGGAGTGACAGGGTGAATAAAAAGGGGGGAGGAGTGTTATTGATGATAGCTGATGAGCTTCAGCCAAGGAGTATAGAAGTTGAACTGCAGGATGGGGAAAAAAGCACATTTGAGGCTGTTTGGTGTGAGATACAATCTAGCAGAACAAAATATACAATTGGGTGCTGCTATAGACCGGGTGATGGAGTGGATGGTGGGAATAGTATGCATAAGCAAATAGAAGAAATGAATGGAAGGAGGGTAATTATTAGTGCTATATTAGCTATAGACCGGGTGATGGAGTGGATGGTGGGAATAGTATGCATAAGCAAATAGAAGAAATGAATGGAAGGAGGGTAATTATTATGGGTGATTTCAATTATGGTAACATTGACTGGAAAGAGGAGAGGGCACATGGGAGGAAGGAATTGGATTTTATGCAGTTATTAAGAGACAACTATCTACGGCAACATGTATTGGAAAATACCAGGGGGCAGAGAGTGCTGGACCTAGTAATTGCAACTGAGAATGTAGCTGTAACGAACATGACCATGTTGCCACCAATTGGTGAGAGTGACCATAAGGTCATGACTTGGGAGGTGGCTAAAGGAGTCGAATTTACAATTAAGACAGGGTATATGTGGAATTACCGGGCTGGTAAGTATGACAAGCTTAGGTGTGTGCTTGGCTCAATGCCATGGCATGTAAAACTGCAAGGGCTGGATGTTGATGGTGCATGGGAGGTGGTTAAGAACTGTTTGCAGGAGGCAATGGTTGACTGTATACCAAGAGTCCGAATAATAAATCAGGTAGGGGTTAAATGGATGAATAACACTATTAAGCTTGAGCTGCAAAAAAAGAAACAATTGTGGAGGGAATTTAAGGAGAAGGGTGACCATCAGGTGCATGAACAGTATAAAGCTCAGGCCAGGATGGTAACAAGGGTGGTAAGAAAAGCAAAAGCAGATTACGAAAGGAAATTGGCCATGCAGGCTAAAGAGAATCCCAAACAGTTTTTTCAATATGTTGCAAGTAAAAGGAAAAATGCTCATGGTAGAATGATCTTAAAAAATGCTGAGGGTAGGGAGGTAACTGAATCAGTCGATGTTGTAGAATTACTGAGCGAGCACTTTGCAAGAGTATATCATCCAGGTGGTGGCTTTGCGGAAATGGAGGAACCAACAGCTTATACTGGAATTGTGATGAATGAGGTAGAGGTAACTAGTCTATTACAGAACCTCAATGTCAATACATCTGTGGGATTGGATGGTATACCAGCTCGTGTCGTACGTGAAGCGGCCAAAGAATTGTCAGTGCCCTTGACCATTATGTTTAATTTGAGCCTCAGGACTGGGTCAGTCCCAAGGGGGTGGAAAGAGGGGAAAATAGTTCCACTGCACAAAGGTGGTTCCAAGGCTGCTGTTGAAAATTACCGGCCAATCAGCATAACAGGAATCATTATCAAGGTCTTAGAGAAAATAGTCAAGAGGAAAATACAAGATTGGATAGAAGAAAATGGGATACTGTATCGGGGACAGCATGGTTTTGTGAAGGGTAGGTCATGCCTCAGTAACTTGCTCACGTATTATAACACAGTGACGGCTGAACTGGATAAGGGTAATGGGTTTACAGTGATTCTGCTGGACCTTGCTAAGGCCTTTGACAGGATACCACATGGAATTCTAATCAGTAAATTGCAGCATATGGGAATGGACATAGGGTTGGTGAGATGGATAGGAGGGTGGTTGACGGAGAGATATCAGAGAGTGGTTTACTCAGGAGTAGAGTCCACTAGACGGCCTGTGACTAGTGGTGTACCACAAGGATCTGTTCTTGGACCACTGCTGTTTAATTTGTTCATAAATGATATAGGAAAGGATCTGAGAGGAACAGTTCATTTGTTTGCGGATGATGCGAAGTTGGGTAGGGCAATAGTGAATGCAGATGACGTCAAAATTTTGCAGGATGATTTGGATAGATTGGAGGTCTGGGCTAGGGAGAATGGATGTCAATTTAATGTGGCAAAATGTAAGGTTATGCATTTTGGGGTGAAAAGATGGGAGGCAGTTTACTGCATTGGTGGAACTGTGCTCCAGGAAATTGATGAGGCACGAGATTTAGGAGTGTTGGTGGATAAGGAATTGAAATTTAGGGGACACATTGCAAAAGTGGCCAAATCAGCTCATCAAATCACTTGGTTGCTGAAGAATACGTTGACAAGCAGAGACAAGCAGGTTATTGTTCCTCTGTATCGAGCCTTGATAAGACCTCATCTCGACTACTGTGCTCAGATTTGGTCACCTAGGTTTCTTCTTGATGGGGAGGAGGTGGAGAGGATCCAGAGGTGAGTGACCAAGATGATAGCAGGTCTGTGGAATGAACCGTATGAGAACAGGTTGAGGATTTGTGGGTTGCAAAAATTGGTTGATAGGCGGAGGAGGGGAGATATGATTGAGACATTCAAATTACTGAAGGGTTTCTATAAAATTAATTCAGAAGATATTTTTGAGAACAGGGCTGGTTGTGGGAGGACTAGGGGACATCCATGGAAACTGGGCAAAAGTGTGGTTAGTAAAGGTGTTAGAGCTGGGTTCTTTACTTTTAGAGTAGTGAATGAGTGGAATGCGCTCCCTGAGTCTGTGGTGGATGCTGTGACAGTGAATGAGTTTAAGGCGAGGTATGATAGATACTGTATGAATGTCGAATAGTTGTGATGAAAATGATTTGGGGCCTCCCTCGATGAGTCTAATGACTCCCTGGAGTTGCCCGTAATAATAATAATAATAATAATAATAATATTTTACATGAAGAATTGCATATGAAAAAGCTTTTTGCAAGATGGGTGCCACGCTAGCTCATAGCAGATCAAAAACTCACTCGCATGAAAATCTCTGAACAGTGCTTGGAGCTTTAACAAGAATAAAACTGATTCTGTGTGTCGTGGATGAGACTTTGATTCACCATTACATACCAGAATCCACACAGCAGTCAAAACAGTGGACAGCCAATTGTTCTACGCCAAAGAAGACAAAGTCGGTTCCGTCATCAGGAAAGGTCATGGCATTGGTGTTTTGGGATGCTAAAGGCATTTTGTTTATTAATTATCTTAAAACAATAACCGGGGAATATTATTCTGATCTTTTAACCAGACTAGACAAAAATATTCGTGAGAAAAGAACTGGTTTGCAGAAGAAAAAAATCATCTTTCATCAGGACAATGCACCTGCCACAAAGGTGTTTTGGCAATGGGAAAATTAAGGGATCTGCACTATGAATTGTTGGAACATTCACCCTATTCCCCAGATTTGGCTCCCTCTGACTTCTGTCTCTTCCCAAAACTAAAACTCTTCCTCACTAGTCAGCGTTTTTCTTTGAATCGAGAGGTGATTGCAGTTGTAGAGGATTATTTTGCCAATCTTTCTGAGAACCACTACACGAACAGGATAATAGCACTGGATCGCTGGAATAAATGTATTAGTCTTAAGGGAGGTGATTATATTGAAAAATAAAAATAATTTTGAAATGATAAATTTGTTTTTTCATTGTTAGGCCAAGAACTTTTCAGACCACCCTCGTATATGGCTGAGTGGAATCTAGGAGAATGAGGGTCACTAGTGGAGAACCTCAGGATTCTGTACCAGGGCCACTACTTTAATTTATATATATATCAATGATATAGGGAAAGATTTAAAAGGGGATTATTCAGTTGTTTCAATAGTTGATAAAGGTGATGTAGGTATCCTGCAAAATAATTTACATAAATTGGCATTGTGAGCAATAAGTCTTAATGTTGCAAAATGTAAGGTTATGAACTTGAGGCAGAAAATGTTACATGCAGTGTATCATATTGATGGTACTAGACTGCAGAAAATTGATGAGGCTAGGAATTTAGGGGTGATGAACAGTGATGAATTCAGAAGGCTATTGCAAATGTTGGTAAAATAGCTCAAAGGATTACTTTTATTATTATTATACCCTCCATGGAGTTGGCAGACTCATCATGGGCAGTTCAATCAATTGACAACATGTTTATCATATCGAATCTTAAAATCCTTAACACTTCTTGCATTAAAAACACATTCGGGTAATGCGTTCCATTCATTAACAATTCTCCATGTAAAAAAATCTATTCCTCACACCCCTCTTCACCACTTTTACATAACTTCCAGAGATTATCTCTGGTTTTTCCCCTTTTGCCTTCTACTCTCTTTTTTTTTTTTTAATCTCATCTGAATTAATGTGAAAAAATTCTCTCACCAACTTAAATGTCTATCATATCACCTATTTTCCTCCTATCCACCAAACTCTGCAATCTATATTTTTTCAACCTCTCTCTCCATAGCCAGCAGTTCAAAATCCTGATATTGTCTTAGTCACTTGCCTCTTGACCCTCTCCAATGTCTCCACATCACGCTGAAAACCAGGTGACCAGATTTAAGCACAATAGTCCAAGTGTGGTGTGACCAATATTTTAGATAGTGACACAACCACTTCTTTATCCCTGCATGTTAGAGTACTTCTTATCATAGCATCACTATGATGTGCAACCTTTGTAACACTAGCAATATGCCCTCTAATCCTCAATCTACTGTCAACTATCATTCTCAAATCTCTGATCTCATCCACTTCCTAGTACGGTACCATCAATATAGTACACAGCCTTATAATATACTATCAGCACTCCAAAATGCTTGCACTCATTGATATTAATACTACAACCTCACTCCTTTGTCCAAGTAAAAAGTCTATTCAAATCTAATTGAAGGGAATTAACATCAGCAGTGCTACTTATAATTCTTCACAACTTTGCATCATCAGCAAACAACTGAAGATCCTCAGTCAGTCCGCATGATATGTTGTTTACAAGCAAGTTAAACAGTAGGGGCCCAAAAACAGAACCCTGGAGCACACCACTGGTTTCCCTCCTTTTTTGAGACACTGACTTCATCATACACATTCTACTGGTATCGTTCAGAGAGCCAATCTTCGATCCATCTAACCAATAAACTATCTATTCCCATCCTCTGCAACTTGTACACCAACTCACCATGTGGTAAGCTATCAAATGCCTTTGCAAAGTCCAGGGATATCACTGTATATGATTCTCCCTTATCTAACACACTTATCTTATCATGAAATGCAAGTAAATTGCTAAAACAGAACCAATCCTTTACAAATCCATGTTGACCATCATAAAGAATGCTATGCCCATCAACCCAATCTGTATTCTATTCCTAACCAATCCCTCCATCACCTTGACCACAACACAGTTATACAGACTATATTACTTGGTTGTTGAAAAACACTATAACAAGTAAAGGTAAAGAAATTATTATCTCTCTTTATACAACAAAGATTTGGATTCATTTTGACTACTGTTCACAGATTTGTCACCCTGGCTTCTTGGAGGATCAGGAGGTAGTAGAGAAGATTCAGAGATGAGACCAGGCTGCTGACAGGTCTGTCGAATGCTACCTTATAGGGAGCATTCGACATGCGTTACAAAGTTGAAGGGCATATGTAGAAACTTATAAGATATTATTATTATTATATTAATGACTGTTGCATAAATTGGAGAATATGGATTTGGATTATAAAATATTAGCATGGTTAAGAGGATGGATGACTGACAGAGATCCTGCCACCCGTCCCAGCGGCGTCCTCAGAAAGAAAGTTAAAAAAAAATGCTCTGCAAAGACTGTCATCAATCCATTTATCGAAGTTCTCATCATGCTTGTTCTGGCAGTCAAGGAGTTCCCAATCTCAGACACTTCATATGTCAGGTCTGTGATCATGCATTCTCTACCACAGTTGGCCTTGGCATGCATCGCACCTCGAAACATCCAGCCGAAGCCAACACCACAATAAGAACAGAGTGCGTCAAAGCACGTTGGACTGCTGAAGAAGAAAAGATCCTCGCCACTCGTGAGATCGAGTTGACAGCTTGAGGGATAAAGAAAATCAATGAGGCTTTATTTAAGGTGTTCCCATTAAGATCCTTGGATGCCATCAAGTGTCATAGACAGAAAGCCAGTTACAAAGCCTTACTTCAAGAATTGGCAACCCATCCGCCACAGGTAGGAACAGGTTATATCTCCTGTCCCTGCCTCTCCATCTTCCAGCCACCATCCTGCTGTTGAAGAAGAGGCTTTGATTCTCAAACTGACATCATCTCTAGATTATCCTCCTCTTTCAGAATATGACCATCAAATTCTTAAATATCTCATCCAGACTCACCTTCTGGGAATGGATATCACAGATTAGTTAAATGACTACCTCCATGCTGAATTCTCTGAACACTTCATGTCTCATCAACATCAGCCTACGTCTCGTTCTACAATGACTTTGTCAAATAGGAAGCAGAGGTAGAGGGCCTATGCAGGCCCTCTATATAAAGAATAGAGGGCAATGTGCCAAAACCATCCTTGATGGTGCTTCCCCCACCTCTAGCAGACTTACATGATGATTTTGTCAAATTCTGGAGTACAGTCTTTTCTGCTCCACCCTCCACACTTCCCTGATTATGATGATCAACCTACGATATTAAGGTCCATTCCTGCTCTTCAAATATACCAGCCTGTCTCCATCCAGGAGATTAAAGCAACTCTTCCATCTAATTTCTCTGCCTCTGGACCTGATGGCTTTTCTACGTCTAGGCTTCGTAAGGTTCTTCAAGACTTAGTGGACATTCTCCTTTCCAGTAAAGTAATACCACCATACTTACGTGCTTCAAGAACTATCTTCATTCCGAAGAAAGAAACTTCAAGCTGTGCATCAGACTTTAGACCTATTACCATCTCCCCTGTGTTACTTAGACTCTATCATAAAATATTAGTTAAATGACTTCAGCAACATATCCAGCATGATTATAGACAGAGCTTTTGTCCCTTCGGATGGCTGTGTCGAGAATATATATCTTCTCTCTGATTTCCGATGCCACCTTAAGCCTCTATATATGGCGTCGCTGGACCTCCAAAAGGCCTTTGATAGAGTCTCCCTTCCTGCTCTCCTTCAAGCGCTTTCTATTGCTGAATGTCCAGAACCTTTTCTATGTTATGGAGCTATACTTGGGTAGCTTCATCACTTTCACTACAGGATCCCGTGCAACTTCTATTCCCGACTTGCGGGTTGTTCGCCAGGGTGAACCTCTATCTCTACTTTTCTTTAACTGCGTCATAGATAAGTTTCTTCATTCTCTTCCTAGCCATATAGGCTACTCTCTAGGTGCTTCTTTCTTTAATGCTATGGCCTTTGCGTAAGATGTTATTTTCATAGCCTCTACTAAGACAGGCTTGCAGCAACTCCTTGACCGGATAGTTGACTTCTTCTCTATTCGAGGCCTTTCTATTAATGTAGAGAAGTCCTGCTCTTTAGCTCCTGTCCTCTCTGGTTGTGACAAGAAGCTTAAGGTCGAGACTATAGAGTTTTCCCTGCATGGGATCCATTGCATGCTTTGACCATCCTGGAAGAGTGGAGATACCTCGATATCATGTTCACCCCAAAGGAATGGTCTTCTGTCCCTTCTATCCTAGAAGCTGGGATCACTTCTTTGAGGAAAGCTCCTCTCAAGCCCCAGCAAAGACTGTTTCTCCTTTCTTACTATCTCCTACCTCGCTTTTACCACAAGTTGGTGCTTGGTAGGACATATATATATATATATTTCGCTACTGTCACGAATGGACAGGGCTACCCGTTCAGCCGTGAGATCATGGCTCCAACTGCCGCCTGACACTCCTACTGCATATTTCCATGCGAGGGTGAAGGATGGTGGGCTTGGGGTTCCATCACTTAGATGGCTGATCCCACGTCAGCAGCTATCAAGAATCGTGCAGTTAGAACTATCTTCTTCCCCAATCTGCAGAGAGGCTTTCTATAGCCCATTAATACAAGAAGACTAAAGGCTGGTCCCATTATCAAGGTACTTTAATCGAGTCAGCACCTGCAGAACACAAGAGATGGGCATCTCTGTTGCATTGTTCTGTAAATGGTGCTTCTTTAAAAGAGTGATATCTGGTGCCTCCCCAGCATGATTGGGTAAGGGATGGCACCAGACTCCTCCCTGGGTTTGAGTATATTGACTTTATCAGGATGAGGATCAATGCCCTGCCTACTCGAGCCTGCACAGCTCGATGGGGTAGTGATGACTCCAACTGCAGGGCTGGCTGCCACTACAGTGAGACATTGTCTCATATAGCCCAGTGTTACTTCCGCACCCATGGAGTCCGCGTGAGGAGGCATGATGCTGTCGTCTCCATTCTGAACAATCACTTTAAGAACAAAGGTTGGGAGAGTGTGGTGGAACCACATTATAGGACCTCCGCACCAAAAGAGGTGGTGATGTTTGGGTAGTTGATGCCCAGGTGGTGGGAACAGGGTGCCCACTAGCCTATAGCCATAATAATAAAGTAAATTATTAGAAAAATAACTCGGATCTAGTTAGTAAGATATGGGAGTATGGGGGAACTCCGAGGTTTACCAGCGCCACCATCTCTTTACATGGTGTATGGAGTGCAGATAGTTATAAGGGCTTGGGCTTATGCAAAATGATATATGCAAAAATAAAAAAATAAATAAATAAATAAATAAATAAAAAATAATAACCAGTGGTGTACGACAAGCAGGCTTGGCTGGTGGCGTGTTCGAAATGTGCAACATACACAGGTGCCACAGAAGAAAAGGCACCTAAAAGATGTCAAAAAATATGAGATAAGAGTTTAAACGAACAACAAATGGTACAGAATGGTACATTTAATTATGAATGTACATCATCTTCCATTCGGGCCCCTTCAGATCTTCCCAGAAACAAACAAATAAATTCTGAAATTGTATCCTGGACCCGATTATATCACTGTAATTTTTGAATAAAATTTACGAAACTATACCTAAAATAGTTCTTTATTTTTTGATGTATCATAAATCAACTTATGATTAATTGTTGAGTTCCGTGTAAAAAAAAATTGTATAAGCAGGACTAATCCATAGCTAACATTATACTGTAAAGCGGTTTTCATTTGTTTTATTCACACTTTATTCAAAAAAAACTCTTTTGAAAAGCCGCTGAACATTAATCACACACACACACACACAAAAATACTAGGCGCTGACCACAAGGATCAATGCTTGGTCGACTGTTATTAAATCTATACATTAATGATATTGGGAAGGATTTGACAAGCAACATATAGCTATTTGCTGATGATGCAAAGATAGGTAGGGTAATCAGGAATGCTTCTGATATGCAGTACTTGCAGAATGATTTGAATAGGCTGGAATTGTAGACATGGGAAAATGGATGTCAGTAAATGTAAAGTCATTCACTTTGGTGTGATTAGATATCCAGTGCTGTATTGTATTGGTGGGATTATGCTCGAAGAAACTGATGAGGCTAGGGATCTTGGAGTGTTAGTAGATAGGAAGTTAAAATGCAGGGTCCATGTAGCAAAGATTGCAAATACAACTCCAATGATAATTGCAATGCTGGAATGAACGTTCGCATGTAAAGATAAGGATGTCATTTTGCCTCTTTACAAGGCATTGATAAGACCTCACTTGGACTATTGTGTGCAGGTCTGGTCACCTGGTTTCCGTTGTGATTCTGATATATTGGAGAGAGTGTGCAAAGGACAGTGTTAAAAATGATATCAGGATTATGGAATACTGATTATGAAGACAGATTAAGACTTTGTAGGCTGCAGACACTGGCAAAACAGGAGAAAAAGGGGTGATATGATTGAGACTTACAAACTTCTGAAAGGGTCATACAGGATTTCAGTTGATAGAATTTTTCATTTTATGGAGGTGGGAAAAGGATATATATACCCATATACCACTTTTTGATATCTCTCAGTCAGCTATCCTTGGAAGCTAAGAATGAATGCTGCTAAGAAGGGGTGAGGGTTAGAATTTTCTTTCATAGGGTGGTGCATGATTGGAATGGATTGCCATTGGATGTTGTGAGTGCAAGCAGTGTGAATGAATTCAAGAATAACTATGAAAGCTGGTGTGTGTAGTATGTGGCCTCCCTTGATGAGTCCCCAACTCCCTGGAGGTCTCTCTTAATAATAATAATAATTATTATTATTATTGTTATTGGACAGTCACCTCCATGGAGTCCTAAGACTCATCATGGGAGACCCAAACTCTCAACACAATATCATACCTCTGCTTGAAACCATTAACAGACAAAACACAACTGACTCAGGCAGCTCATTCCATTCAACATCACACTTCAATGGAAAAATCCCATCCTCACGCCCTTGCTACCCACACTCTTATCCAAATTCCAGTGATGACTTCTTATTATATCCTCTCTCCCCCTTTAACCAAGTGCTGAAACATTTATCCTGCGTCAATCCTATAAAAGCCTCTAAGTAACTTAAATATTCTATCATATCCCCCATTTTCACCTATCAACCAACTTATTATTAGTTGACAGTTCGCAGATCACTCACGATCTTGGTCTCTCACCTGCAGATCCTCTCTGCCACTTCCTCATTCCCATAAAACTCAGGTGACCTAACCTGAGCACAGTAATCCTGATGTAGTCTCATCAAGGCTTTATAAAGAGGAATGATAACTACCATATATCTGGTTATTAGTGTGTTCTTCAGTACACAATGTTAAAGAGGGTTTATAAAATGGATGCAAAGGAAAATTTTCAATATATGACAAGTAGTGAGAAAATTATGGGTCATCCATGGAAGATGTGTTAGAGTGTGATTAGTAAGGGTGTGCAGACTTGATTTTCTTTATGGAGAGTGGTGAATGACGTCAATGGATTTCCGGAACTAGCTATTGGTGCCCTGAGAGTAAATGAGTTTATCAAGAGATATGATAGGTGTTGTGTGTATAAATGTTAGTGTGGGTCTTCTGCAACAAGTCTCTTGACTCCATGTATTAATAATAATAATAATTATAATAATATAGATGTTGAATAACATTGGGGATAATGTGCACCCTTGTTTCACACCTGATTTAACATCAAACCTTCTTTCTTTACCTCCTTCAATTCTAACTGCTGACTTACAACTTAATTATACAAGGGTGGTCTGAAAAGTTCTCAGTCTAACAATGAAAAAACAAATTTATAATTTCAAAATTATTTTTATTTTTCAACATAATCTCCCTTAAGACTAGTACATTTATTCAAGCGATGCTCCAGTGTCATTATCCCATCCCTATAGTGGTTTTCAGTGAAATCTGCAAAATACCCCTCTACAGCTGCAATCACCTCTTGATTCGAAGAAAAACGCTGAGCAGCAAGGAAGAATTTTAGTTTAGGGAAGAGATAGAAGTCAGAGGGAGCCAAATCTGGGGAATAGGGTGGATGTTCCAACAATTCATGGTGTGGATCTCTTAATTTTCCCATTGCCAAAACACTTTTGTGGGCATGTGCATTGTCCTGATGAAAGGTGATTTTTTCCCGACAAGAGAGCCGAAAGGCTTCAATTCGGTGATGCAAAATTATTCAAATTAAGTGGATATTGAATCCAACATTATTTCAAAGCTGAATAGAGAAACTTCAAGAGTTTCTATTTTCGTGCCGAATATAGAAACCATAAAAGCTTTGGCTGGTCCAAGCGTAAGAAAACCTTTCATGACAGGGGAAACTTGTAGTAAAGGTGGAGTAAGCCCTGATCCTTAGTGTTTCCCATAATATAAAACACATCTCCTAGTGGACATGTATGATGTTATACATTATGGGGGGGTGGGTCACTACCCAGACCGGTTTTGACCTTTGTTGAGGTCTCGTCAGTGGGAGCCAGACCCAGATGTAAATACTCAGGTTGAAGTGATGCAGAACTTATACTTCACCCCATAATATATAACATCATACATGTCTGCTAGGAGATGCGTTTTACATTATGGGAAATACTAAGGATAGTGATCAGAGCTTACTCCACCTTTACTACCAGTTGCCCCTATTATGAAAGGTTTGCTTACACTTGGATCTGCTGAAACTTTTATGGTTTCTCTATTCGGCATGAAACTCTTGTAGTTTCTCTATTCGGCTTTGAAATGATGTTGGATTCAATATCCACTTAATTTGAATGATTTTTTTTTTCTTCTACAAACTGGGTCTTTTCTCACGAAAATGCATAAATCAAGCGATTCTTGTCAGGTTTTTAATGAAAAGTGGACCAATTTGTACTTTTTTGTGCCGATCGACGATAAGCCAGTGAGTCTAATTTGTCATGAGTCAGTGTCAGTATTATAAGAATACAATATAAAACAACACTGTGAGACAAAGCATGCATCCAATTTCGATCACCTTCAAGGGCAGTTTCATGTGGATAAAGTGAACCGTCTCCAAATTGATTTAAAATTCCAGCAGGGTATGTTTAAAAGGCAGAGGGAAGAGAGCGAAGCATGCATCAAAGTAAGTTATGTAATAGCTGAAAAAATTGCTAAAAAATCAAAATGAAAGATCGGAATAATATTCCCTGGTTATTGTTTTACCCTTTTCAAGATAATTAATAAACAAAATGCCTTTAGCATCCCAAAACACTGATGCCATGACCTTTCCTGCTGATGGAACCAACTTTGGTTTCTTTGGCACTGAACAACTGGCTTCTGTCCACTTTTGACTGCTGTTTAGATTCTGGTGTGTAATGGTGAATCCAAGTCTCATCTACGACACACAAAATCAGTTTTATTCTTGTTAAAACACTCCAAGCACTGTTCAGAGGTTTTCATGCAAGTGCATTTTTGATCTGCTGTGAGCAAGTGCGGCACCCCATCTTGCACAAAGCTTTTTGATATGCAATTCTTCATGCAAAATATATCCTACTTGTCTTTTGAAATGCCTATAATCTCAGCTATTTCACACACTTTGACTCGCCGGTCATCCAATACCATATCATGCACTTGATTAATGATTTCTGATGTTGTTACACTTTTTGAATGTCCTTCACATGGATCATCTTCAAGGCTGGTACAGCCACATTTAAATTCGACAGTCCATTTCTTAATCATCAAAAATGAAGGATAAGAGTGCCAATAAACTTTTATGAACTTCAAATGAATTTCTTTTGTCGTTAAACCTTCTTTTACAAAGAATTTTATAACTGCACGATACTGAATTTTATTCATTTCAAGGGATACAGACAAAACTTTTGCTTCAGACAGCTGGATAAAAAAAAAATACTTGATAGAATGACTTGCAATTTCACATGGATGCTTATGACAGATGTTCCAACTCAGAGAGAAAAAAATCTTGCTTATAATGTTGCCATGTATGGTCAAGGCCGAGAACTTTTGAGACCACCCTCATAGAACATGTATGGCACAATGTAATGTCTCACTTGCACCATATAACTATACCATTTTGAGTAGCTTTTCTCTTTGCACCTTGTCCAGATCTAAACTTAAATAAGATTCTTGTTATATATTCCAATTCTTTTTCATCTAATTCACTTAAACTCAAAATCTGATCCTGATAATCTTTGTTTAAACCAGATTATTCTTCTCAAAATTTCCCTTCCATAATATTTCTTAGCCTTTTCTCAATTATGCTTGTATAAATCTTACCAGGGACACCTAGTAGGGAAATTCCTCTATAATTCTCACAGTTTTATTTCACTTTTTATAAAAGGGTACTATTAGAGCTCTTCTCCCATCATCTGAAATTCGATTCTCTGACTAGGACTTTTTTAATTATTCACCATAGCTAGTGTAAAACTTTTATACTTTCATATTTGAGCATGTGTGGTCAGTATCACTGTTATCATCTACTGCAGCTGCTTTTCCACATTTCAGGTTTTTTATGGCTTTTTCTACCTCAGGTACTGATGCTTATTCCTGAGTGCATTCTCATAATTATTTTCTGCCACCATACTCTCGGTACTTTCATTTAGCAATGTTTCAAAGTAATTACTCCTGAAATCTAGAATATCATTATTGTCGGTTTTCATGTTACTTTTATGATCTCTAATTCCTTTTACAGTACTCTTTCTTCCATTTCTAAACTTTTCCAATAGCCTTCAGAATATTTTTTGCCACCTTCCTGATAAATATATTTACTATATTCTTATTTTCTGTATTCTTAAAAAGTCTTCCTATGACTTTTGTTTAGCTAATTTTATACATTGCTTCTCTTTCTTACATTCTCTGCATTCTCTCAGAACACAAGCTGACCTACATGCTAAGAACTTTTGATATGCTTTCTTCTTTTCCATGATTGCCTCTTTAACTTCCTGAATCACTCATGGAGTTATGATTTTTCTGTCCTTCCAGACCTCACCACATGTCTCTCCCTCTTACTGAATCAATCAATGTTTTCTTCGCTGATTGGGTTTCATGGTTAAAAGAATTTATACCTGTAGAATAGTCTACACTTAAATGGATTAGGCATTAGATTCTGGGAGAAATTGGTGTTCACTGTGAGTAGCCAGTGAATTTGAATATGTCAGGATGGTTACGTAAGTTTGAAAGTGTAAATGAAGATGAGAGTTCAAAATTGTGATTGATAGGATAGACAAAAATATAGACTTCAACCAAATCTTGTGTAATACAGGATTTGGTTGAAGAATTTACTCAAGCTGCTCACTTGAATCATTTGAGTTTTAATAGCAATTTGAATATTAGTAATAATATGATAGGCATATGTGTCATTATGTGATTTTGAAGTGAACCTTCCTTGATGAATACTTGAATAATAATTGATGTGACAAATTTGTATGAAAACAATAAAAATATGTAAATAGATAAGCATCAACAGCATAAGCATCTCAGACATTGTAAATATTATTATTATTTTTTTTTATTATTTCCCAAGACCTTATTGTTACCCTTTTATAACAAGACCTCAATATATTCAACTATTTGTGCTCAATTTTTGAGAAAGGTGGTAAATTGAATAATGTGACATATAATGGAACAATTAACACTAGTATATTTGAAAAACAGCAGCTGTATAAATTTATATACAATAATTTATATACATAGGATAGAAATCAGATGAAAAACACTAAGTTTTCCATTCTACATGACACACTTTGATATTATAGGTCTATATTTGCATTAGAAATAAAGTGCTTATTAATGATTGAAGATCACATGTGTGAGGAATATGTGGGAAGGCAAGTGGGGCATGGTAGGCTGAATTGTTAGTGTATCCACTGTCTCACTACTATGAGCATAAATGTTTTGATTGTCTTTTGATGGAAGATGATTTGCATCACCCTGTGTGAGACAACAGGCATGCAGTAGCTAAGAAAATTTCCATGTTTCTTCTCTATAGCAGGGTTTCCAGATTACATAAAACATAAATAAAAATTATTAATCTTTTATGGCTATTTTGCCCATTTTTATTTAAGAGTATCCCTTTTATGATGTCATTGGCATTTTACTCAATTTTAGGGCATTAGTGATGTATTAAAGATATAGATATGTGAAGAATATAAGGAAGGAATAATTTTGGCCATACCTTTGTAGAATGTTCCTTGTCTTTTTTATTGGACAGCATCTGCCGTAAGGTGATATTACTGAAGTATGACTGAAAGGAATGGGGGGGTGTTGGAAATGTGGAGATAGAAGATGGAGAGATGTGGGTAAGACACAAGGTATGTGAAATTGTGAAATTTAAAACCTGGGTTTTAAGGGTGGGCTGTGAATTCTTTGGGAAGAAGGTAAAAGCTCATCTTTTTTTTTTTTTTTACCCTTATCTAATTTGGCATGCTTGACTTGGGTTTTGTTAATCTTTCATCATGTTACATGAAAGTTGTTAGATGTTAGAGTTGTGGGTAAGACACAAGGTATGTGAAATTTAAAACCCGGGTTTTAAGGGTAGGCTGTCTTTGGGAAGATGGTGAAAGATAGAAATTTTTAGGAAAAAGGAGAAGGATAGAATATGGTGAAACAAGATTTAGGAGTGGGAGTTCTCTTAAGGGGTACTCCTAAACAAAAGTAGGCAAAATAGCCATAAAAGATTAATATTTATTTAGAGGAGTAACATGGAAAGTTTTTCAGAAATAATATCCATAAATAAAAATACAAGAAAATATGTATAAAATGAATAAAAAGTGAAAAAAAAAAAAAATCCTTACCCTACCCATAGTGCTAATGTACTGTAGGTTTACAGCCTTTTATTGGTGTGACTCACATAAAAAAAAATATAAACGAAAACAAAAATATCAGATGAGCTTGGGACTAAGCTCATCTCTGTTTATATATATATATATATATATATATATATATCATCTCATCTTCCTTTTACCCTCTTTTACCTTGCGGTGTTGAGAGTTTATTAATCAACGGACCTCAAACCGTTCACAGGATTAGGTGGTCAGCCCTATGCCCCGGTGTCCTATGTCCTGTAGTGTTGTGTCTCAAGGCCTGTTTGCCTGCTTTGTGGGATGAAAAACCCCAGGATAAACTGGGAAAAAAACCCTACTGTCCACACCCAAGACCAGCTAACTTGGCTATGGCTGAGGAAGATCCTTCGGCTCCTCACGTCACCGACGGGAATCGAACCTAGGACACTCCTTCCCCAGGCATATGGTTGCGAAGCGCACAGCCACTAGGCTAACTGCGCAGACATATATATATATATTCGTATGCAGATTTACTCGGTTTAGCAACATGTTTATTAATTTAATTTAAATGACTTAAACACCGAGATAATAAAGAATGAGGTTTAATGAGGAAGCTACTAGTTTCGTTGGCAATCTGACTTCTTGAGGTGTCAAAGTACAAAGAAAAATACAAAATAATCCGACAGAAACATTACGTATTAATTAGGTTTTGTTATTCTTTCATAATGTCAGATGAAAGATTAACAAAATAGATATTGAAAGCAAAAATGGCATCAAAACAAACCCAAATGAAGATCAAGATAGGGAAGTCAATACAGTAAGCTTGCTTTAGAAAATGAAGACAGTATTTGATGCTTATAATAAAACTTTCTGGTATGTACTATATTATTGTATATAGCAGAAAGTGATAAAACTGGAATTAAAAATTCAAATTCAATTTCACCATTTTCTCTAACCACATTTTGTTGTCTTATTTGAAAATTCATACCCTTTGTGGAATGTACATTACATGATGATAAAGTTGCAAAAGTTTAACATCATAAAGTTCAAAATTTTCAAAAAATCACTCGCAAAAGAAAGTAGCATTCATCATTTGGCAAACCTATGCTCATATCAAACATATGCACTGAAAAAGTGAAACTTAGCTCCATATGACAACAGAAATAAAGATGAAAGTTTTGACAAAGGTATGTTATTGAAGATGATCACTATGACCTATGATCTTTTTGGCAACGTATAAAAGAAAAGCAAATTAGAAAACTTTGTTTTTATGTTCTCAAGTATCGTCAATACTTCAGTCATTTATTCTTACATATGAGTTTTGAGGTCATTTTTCCTTACATGGACAAATATCAAAGGAGTAATTTATGGAGGAGTTGAGTCCAGGAGAAGGCAAATGACCAGTGGTGTACCACAGGGCTCAATACTTGGTTCTCTTTTGTTTAATTTGTATATCAGTGATATTGGAAATAATTTGACAGGAAATATTCAGTTGTTTGCTGATGATGCTAAACTAGGAGGAATGGTAAATTAAGGTGATGCAGATATCTAGCAGGAAGACTTAAACAGGCTAACAGAATGGGCAAAAGTAACTGACTGCCAGTTTAATGTGATGCACTTTGGGAAGAGATCAGAAGTGTGTACCATATCGATGGAACTGAACTGCAGGAAACTGATGAGGCTAGGGACTTGGGTATGATCGTGGACAGGGAGGTGAAGTTTAGAGGGCATATTGTGAAGATAACCAAAAACAGCATATTAGATTATGTGATTGTTGAAGAACACACTACAAGCAGGGATAGAGAGGTTATTGTTCCCCTGTATAAGGGGAACACATCTGGACTACTGTGTACAGCTCTGGACTCTCAGATTCCATGGTGATGAAGCTGTGGAAATGATCCAGAGGCAAGTGACAAAGAAACTGGCAGGTCTGTGGAATGCTCCTTACAAGAGTAGATTGACAGTCTGTAGGCTTAGGAAATTAGCTGATAGACAAAACAAAAAAAAAAAAAAGTGACATGATAGAAGCATTTAATTTATTAAAGGGATTTTATAGGATTGACATGGAAGACTTTTTTCAGTACACGGCACAAAGAGAGAGAGAGAGAACATGCAGTCATCAGTGGAAGTTGTGTAAGAGTGTGGTGGTTAGCAAGAATGTTAGGAGCAGGTTATTTTGCTTGGACAGTGGTTAATGGGTGGAATGGGGTGGTCGGGGTGCTTCATTAGTGAATGAGTTTAAGGAGAAGTATGATAGGTATTGTGTGAATGATGGCTAGTGTGTCAATAAATGGATCTCCCACAGGTATCTCCAAGGAGTCAGAAGACTCCTTGGAAATAACTGTATAATAATAATAATAATGTTTTTTTTTTGGGGGGGGGGTTAAAAATAAATTGTACAAATCAGTTGAATAATGTAGGTTAGAGGAAATAATTCCCCCCGCACACAAACCTTCATCTTATTTTAGTCCGGCAGGGTTGCATTTTCAGAAGACAATGAGCAAAGTCAAAACAGCTATATTTCAAATTTAGTCAAAATTGATTGAAAGATGTAATCTATAAAGGTGTCATTAAATCGAAAGATATGAACCCTTCCTCTTACAATTCACCTGCACATTTGTTCTGTTGAGCTGAAATTCTCAGAGGAACATAAATGATATAGGAAAAACTATTTATATTTGATTAAAATTAGTGGAACAGTGCAACTTCTAAAATATCTTTGGTGGAAGCAATAGCGTACACAATGTTTATGTATGGGATTATCATAAAAAATAAATACAAATGTTTTATTTATTTTTTATGGGAATGGCTGAAGTTATCAGAGGGGACCTGTTGCCTAAAAAGAAATTACTATATTTCAGTTATGGACAAAATCATTTGAGCAGTTTCACTTAAAGAGATGGTTGAGAATGAAGAGAAGAAGAATTACTGTTTTTGGATGCTGTTTACTATTTCTGAAGTGCTCTTTTTATTATTTTTTTTAATTGATTTTAAAATATATATTGAATCAGTAGTTTTTTTGAATACCTCTGTCCTATGTCAAATAAGAGATGCAGACTGATATTATTCAACTTAGAAAATCAGAGTTGCAGCAAGCCATATTTTGATAATAATGATACTTATATTAAGAGGAATCTGTGCTTCGCTTAAGCATCAATTCAGTAAGTTTTGATCAATGCAATAGCTTCTCCAGCTCTTATCCAGAAATGTGTGTCACAGTAGCTTAACATTTACTAGCATTGAAAAATTAAACATCTTGCTATTTTTTACTTTCATGATATAACTTATTGCAAAATCATGTTATTTATCTCTAAGTGGAGGTTTCTGTGGTTTAGAAGTTCACATTGTTGTGTCGGAATAAAATGATGAGTCATCCTTTTTTCCCACCCAACACTAAGTTACCTCATAAGGAGAGTATAAGGACATGCTTATGCTTCCGGACAGAGAATGTGCCATTTAACAATCCAAGAACATGTAAATATCCAAATGTGTGAGCTCTAGACAATGTTAAAATAGTCCATGAGTTAAGTAGAAATTAATTGTAAGTGAATTAAAATATAAAATCATGTATAAATTGCCAAGTAAATGTGTATAAGCTAGAGCAAACTTTAAGCCATGTAAAAGCAGTTCGTAGCTACGGCGTCCAATCGGCAGCCACCGTATGTGTGACGACACCACCGCGTGAGGGAGCTGTTTTGGAGTATAAAGGTTTCGGTGGGAATTCGAATTGCTCTGTCTCTTGTCTCTGGATTTCGTTGCCACCTAGTCCTGTCGGAGAGCTGTGTAGAGCTTGCCGCCACATGTAGCAAGAATCCCCCCTTGCTATGTGGGCCAAGGCTGCAACTACAATGTATTCAGATCCATAAGAAGAAAGAGCCACTGATGAAATCAACGTCAGTGTTCAAATCTGTGTATGAGTGTTTTTCAGTTCGTATGGAAACAAAGGAATAGCAAGACCGCCATCAGTGAAGGTACAGTAAGCCAACCAAAGTATCCAGTTCAGGGCAACAACGGTAAGCGGAAGATTTTCTTATGTTAAATGTTGAATTAAAGTAACCGAAGAGTAGGGAAACAGAAGTTAAGGAAGCATGCTATTTCTGTGTAGTGTTGTAGGAACAGTCTGCGATTTGGACACTTTTGTCTACAGTTGAGAAGGAAGCATATTAGTCTCCAGCCGAACAGGAGGCCGAGATCCGAACTGTTTGTGTGATTTAAGAACAGTAATGTTATATGGTCAGAATGTAACTAATTGTGAACTAAAATTTTGGAGGAGGGATTAAGTAAGATTAAGAAGTATTATCCTAGAGAAATTCATGCCAGAAGTATTGAGTTGTCTTGTGTATATATGAAATATTACATGTGTGATAATATTAGGTAACTTAGTTATAAGAGTCTGAGAATAGATGTACGTTTAGAAGTGAGGAATTTATGTCAAGTAAGGGACTATAGTATAGAAGTTTTGTTTGTGATTAATTAAGTAAAGGGAACCCAGACTCTTTTAAGATTAAGGATTTGATTAACATGTATACTTGTCTTTGTGCAATAATAAATGTGTTTCTTAAAATATAATCAAATGAGTTTGTCATCCTTTCTGCGGATTTGAGCTACCGTTTGGAAAATTTCGTACCGTGCATTTAAGGGGAAGCCATTAGTGATAGAAGAATTGGGACCACGACTGCTTACTTCTTGATCCCTACATTTTTTTTAAGTATTCTTGGATGACATATCAGAATTTAGTTGCCGACTGGCGCAGGCTTTAATTAATACAAATTTGTTGGCAAACGAATATCTGATATTAAGTGATACAAAAATTTATGTTAACTGTAAGGCTAAAGTAAAGACAATTAAAGATATAACGATAAGGCAGTCACATAGTCACACACAGACGTCCAAGATATAACAACATGGTATATTCCGGTAATTGGACCACATTTTTTTTAATAAGCTATATAAAACACAATGAATTAATAAAAGACCCAACAAGTTTCATAAGTCGTTTAACTTACAGGGGTAAAAGGTAACTGAAAGTTAAAACAACAAAAAAGGGATTAACAGTTCATACTATACAGTTGTAGTCATCTGACTATTCATAAAATTAAAAATCAGAATGCAGATTCAAAGCAATGCTGGGTTTAAACAATGCTGGATGATGCCACGTTCTGTTGTTCACGCTCATAATGTCCGAGGTCTGAATGAGGTATATTTTTTATTAAAGCTGACCAAACTTGGTGGATAATTAATCCTTGATTTTTATTACATTGTGTTGGTATTTTAAGCATGTTTGCAGCTTCTTTAAATTTCCTTATGGAACAGTTTTATTTTTGTTCTCTTCTGTTTTGTACATCCTTTTGGTGTTTGTTCATGCGCATTTCCCCAGATCTTCCTGTCTGTCCTACGTAGCAGATGCCGCAAGAACAATAAATGTTGTAAACAGTTGGTTTTTTAAAGGATGATGAGAAGGTTTTGGGGGATGTAGACATCTCGAAATTTTTTCCAGCGGCATAAAGGCTACTTTGATGTTATATTGGTTAAGTAATTCAACCATCTTGTTTGTAACATTTTTGATATATGGAAGCATGATAGCGTTTTTGAAATCTTGAAAGATCTGTATTAGATATTCTAATTCTTCGTTTCTCTGTTTTCTCTGCTGGAAATGTTATACGCTCTGTCCCTTAGGGTTTTTATTATACCTATTTTTTGTGAAGGGTGGTGGTGTGAGGCCGCATTAAGAAATCTTCCGGTCTTGGTGGGTTTTCTATATATTGAGAAAGAAAGTTTATTATCCTTTTCATTGTCTAGAATCTAATAGAATGTCTAGAAAAGGCAGTTTTCTAAGTTGTTCTTGTTCTAAAGTAAATTTTATATTATTATGCAAATTATTTAGGTAATGTTTGAGAGCAATGAGTTCATCTGTTGTTCCTGGCCATATGATGAATATATTTTTTTTGGTTTTTGATCATAATTGTTTAAAGCGTTATTTTCAAAGTTTTCCATAAATAGGTTAGCTAAAGCCGGAGAGAGGGAAGAGCCCATAGCCAGTCCTTTTTGTTCCCAAAATTTGTCTTGAAATGTGAAAAAAGTATTATTTATACAATGTTTATAAAGATCTACGATGTCTGGAGGAAAAAGGTCTTCTAGGAGATTCACAGTTTTGTTTCTTGGAACATTTGTAAATAGGCTGATAACATCCAAACTTGCTAATATGTCTGAAGGTCCAATATAAATATCTTTTAACTTTTTCAATAAAATGTGTACTGTTCTTGATGAAAGAAGATGTTTTTCCTGTATGAGGTAAAATCATTTTAGTGAGATATTTTGATAAATTAGAGGTAGGAGAGTCTCTGCCATCTACTATTGGTCTTAAGGAAATACCTATCTTATGAATTTTTGGTACACCATATATTTTTGGAACTAATGGGTGTTTTGAATGTAGAGTTCTTTTGAGTTCTTCAGTCCAATTAGGTATCTTTTTGATTAGATCATTGGTTTTATTGTGAGCATGCCAAGTGGGATCTCTGTCTAAAGGTTTATAGGTATTAGAATCTTCAAGAAGAGTTTTAATTTTATTATTATAATCTTCAGAGTTCAAAACTACTGTTGCATTTTCCCTTTATCTGCTTTGATTATAACGATATTTTTTGTCTGATTTTAATTCTTTGAGAGAAGTGTATCCTGTGCAAGGAAGATTCTCATCTGCATACCAACCACAGTATTACTATTGCAAAGTAAATTACCTCAAAGGAATCTTCCTTACATGGAATAGATCTTTATAAACATTATATAAATAATACTTTTTTCATGTTTCAAGACAAATTTTGGGAACAAAAAGAAGGACTGGCTATGGGCTCTTCCCTCTCTCTCTGGCTTTAGCTAACCTATTTATGGAAAACTTTGAAAATAATGCTTTAAACAATTATCATCAAAAACCAAAAAAAATATATTCATCATATGGCCAGGAACTATTGCAAAGTAAATTACCTCAAAGGAATCTTCCTTACATGGAATAGATCTTTATAAACATTATATAAATAATACTTTTTTCATGTTTCAAGACAAATTTTGGGAACAAAAAGAAAGACTGGCTATGGGCTCTTCCCTCTCTCTCTGGCTTTAGCTAACCTATTTATGGAAAACTTTGAAAATAATGCTTTAAACAATTATCATCAAAAACCAAAAAAAATATATTCATCATATGGCCAGGAACTATTGCAAAGTAAATTACCTCAAAGGAATCTTCCTTACATGGAATAGATCTTTATAAACATTATATAAATAATACTTTTTTCATGTTTCAAGACAAATTTTGGGAACAAAAAGAAGGACTGGCTATGGGCTCTTCCCTCTCTCTCTGGCTTTAGCTAACCTATTTATGGAAAACTTTGAAAATAATGCTTTAAACAATTATCATCAAAAACCAAAAAAAATATATTCATCATATGGCCAGGAACTATTGCAAAGTAAATTACCTCAAAGGAATCTTCCTTACATGGAATAGATCTTTATAAACATTATATAAATAATACTTTTTTCATGTTTCAAGACAAATTTTGGGAACAAAAAGAAGGACTGGCTATGGGCTCTTCCCTCTCTCTCTGGCTTTAGCTAACCTATTTATGGAAAACTTTGAAAATAATGCTTTAAACAATTATCATCAAAAACCAAAAAAAATATATTCATCATATGGCCAGGAACAACAGATGAACTCATTGCTTTCAAAGATTACCTAAATAATTTGCATAATAATATAAAATTTACTTTAGAACAAGAAGAACTTAGAAAACTGCCATTTCTAGACATTCTATTAGAAGTCAATGAAAAGGATAATAAACTTTCTTTCTCAATATATAGAAAACCCACCAAGACAGGAAGATTTCTTAATGCGGCCTCACACCACCACCCTTCACAAAAAATAGGTATAATAAAAACCCTAAGGGACAGAGCATATAACATTTCCAGCACAGAAAACAGAGAGATGAAGAATTAGAATATCTAACACAGATCTTTCAAAAGAATGGTTATGAAACCAAGACTATCAAAAAAATCCTCCACACACCTCCTACAAGCATCTCTCAGAAACAAGAGTTCAAAAACGCTATCACACTTCCATATATCAAAAATGTTACAAACAAGATGGCTAAATTACTTAACCAATATAACATTAAAGTAGCCTTTCTGCCGCTGGAAAAAATTTCGAGATTTCTACATCCTCCAAAACCTTCTCATCATCCTTTAAAAAACCAACTGTTTACAACATTTATTGTTGCATTTTGTAGGACATGTAGGACAGACATAGCAGATGCCGCTATGTCTGTCCTACATAGCGGCATCTGCTATGTAGGACAGACAGGAAGATCTGGGGAAATGTGCATGAACGAACACCAAAAGGATGTACAAAACAGAAGAGAACAAAAATCAGGTCTAGCTTTCCATACCACTTCCACCGGCCACAATGTACTATGGCAGAATACAAGCATGTCGTACATAGGAAAAAACTGTTCCATAAGGAAATTTAAAGAAGCTGCAGACATGCTTAAAATGCCAACACAATGCAATAAAAATCAAGGATTAATTATCCACCAAGTTTGGTCAGCTTTAATAAAATATATACCTCATTCAGACCTCGGACATTATGAGCGTGAACAACAGAACGTGGCATCATCCAGCATTGTTTAAACCCAGCATTGCTTTGAATCTGCATTCTGATTTTTAATTTTATGAATAGTCAGATGGCTACAACTGTATAGTATGAACTGTTAATCCCTTTTTTGTTGTTTTAACTTTCAGTTACCTTTTACCCCTGTAAGTTAAACGACTTACGAAACTTGTTAGGTCTTTTATTAATTCATTGTGTTTTATATATATTTTAATATTGTTGGAGGTTGAGGAAGTAAGAGATCTGGGGGTGATAGTGGGTAAGGATCTAAAATTTAGGGGACACATCGCCAAAATTGTGAAGACAACACAAAGGCTTCTGGGAATGATGCAGAGGACACTGACGTGTAGAAGTAGGGAGATTCTTGTTCCTTTGTATAAGGCTTTGATTAGGCCACATATGGACTATTGTGTTCAGATTTGGTCACCGGGTTTTCAGAAGGATGAAGAGATGTTGGAAAGGGTTCAAAGGAGACTGACTAAGGTAGTTTCTGACCTCTGGAATGTTGAGTATGAGGAAAGAATGAGAAGATGTGATTTGCAGAGTCTGGTGGACAGGAGGAAGAGGGGAGATATGATAGAGATCTATAAGTTGGTAAGGGGTTGTTATAGGATCATTGCTGATCCTATAACAACCCCTTTTTTACAGAGAATAGTGGGAGATCTGGGGAGAACCAGAGGTGATCCCTGGAAACTGTATAAAGAGGATGTGAGTAGGGTAGTGAGAGGCAGATTTTTTTCGTGCAGAGTTGTGAATGATTGGAATGCCTTGCCTGAGAATGTGGTGTCTGCAAAGAGTTTAAATGTGTTTAAAACACAGTATGATGAGCTGTGTGTGTGATAAAAGGACCTCCCAGATGAGTCTGACTCCATGAGGTCTTGCAGTGGTAATAATAATAATAATTAAAAAAAAATGTGGTCCAATTACTGGAATATACCACATGTTATTTATCATCATCACCCAATTTCTGATATTTACTCTCAAATTAATCTGTTGTCAGATTTTATATTTCATTCTTCTAAGAGAATGTTAACTCTGTCATTCCACTTAAATCTTGGTCTACCTCTGTTTGTTTGCTGTCTTGTCTTAGAAGCCTTTCCTTTCCCATTCTGTTTAAGTGACCATACCATCTTACATTAGCTCTGAACCACATATTCTTAGATTCTATGTCCATTTCCTTCTTATTATCTAATATTATCATATGATTCTATCATGGTTGCTATCTGTTCACTCTCCTAATTTTTCTGAGGATTATATATGTGATCTCTAGATATTTGATTAATTATTTTATTGCTACTGATCCATAAATTAAAATTAGTTTTAACACTGTCTTGTATATAGCTCTTCATTGGAAACACATATAATAGTAATTAATCCTAATTTAAATTTCCACTAAATTTAACTAGGTTGAGGGCTTGAATTAAAGGGGTGGTTACTCATAGCTTCAAGTTTGCAGATTATCATATTTATTTATATATTATATAAAGTTTATATGTAATAGAATGTATTTGTGTACAAATATAAAACCATGATAGCTATGTATTAACTAGTGCAATAATGTACTGGGTTGCTGTGTTATTGTTACATTTATAATTGACATTTTCTGAATCATTAGAATCGCCATCTCGTGCAAGTACTCTAACACGCAGACTTTCTCAGCTTTCCACATTGTCTTTAGAAGAAGGCCTTCCTCGAACACCACAAGTTCTGATGCAGCTTAAAGAACACATATTTGATTTTGATTTGCCTAATTTATTAAACATGTGAGTATTTTATAAAGAAAATTTTATGTTTAATTAATTTATTAGTAGCAGATTTATATGAAGTAATACCCTAATGTGGAGTGTATATGAAATAATCGAAATCTAGTGAGTCCAGATTCTGAATTGTTTGGTAAGATTTTGATGTCTTAAATATCCTGTATGTCTCCTGCAATGAGTCTTTTGACTCCATGGAGATACATTATATAATAATAATAATGATTTAACCATTCAGTCATATCCGACTCTTGGGGACTTTGTAGGCAAGTTTTCTCCATGCTGTCCTGTCAAGCACTGCTTCTTTCAGCTGTTTGATGTTCATGTTGGTATTTACTTGAATGGTGTTGAGTCATCTTGTTCTTTGTCGACCCTTCTTCTGGTTCCACCGAAGAAGGGTCAACATTCCCAACATCACAGACTTCTCTAGTGAGTTGGCATGCATTAAGTAGCCAAAGTAAGTTAGTTGTTGTTGTCTAGTGATTTTAGCTTCCATTGATGTTGCTGGTTTTATAAGCTCCAGCATTTCTCCGTTTGTCACTCTGGCTATCCATGGTATTTGTAAGAGTTTCTGCCAGCACCATAGTTCAAATGCATCAATTTTTCTTTTGTCAGTCCTTTTTATTATTATTATTAGGTGACACCTCAAAGGAGTCCAAAGACTCATCGAGGGAGGGCACTTACTCTCCAGCTCTTCGTCGCCACCACTCAATCCACCAACTACAGTGGACCACATCATCTACACCAATGCCATCTACTGCCCACCACCACTAGTATTTTCACAGACAATCACAAAAACATCCATGCCCACGGCAGGATTCGAACCTGCAGCCTTTTGACCAGAGAACGGATATGCTAACCATTCGGCCAACGAGGCCAGCTTATTATCCAGCTCTCGCACCCATATGTCATTATGGGAAAGCTTATAGATCTGACTAGTTTACTTTTGGTACTTAGAGCGATGTCTTTGCTTTTCCAGATCTTATTCATGCTAACCATTGCAGTATGGCCCAGAGTGATCCTATGCTTGATTTCAGGAGTGGATCTGCCATGAGGGTCAATTTTTGAACTAAGGAAGACAAAATCCTGAACTGGTTCAGTTTCTTCATCTTATTTTAAACTTCATTTCTCCACTAGCTTGTTGTCATGATCTTTGTTTTCTTTATGTTAAGGTGCAACCCAAATTTTTCACTTTCTTTCTTGATTTTCAAAATTAAATTTAGCAGGTCTTCTCCTCTTTCTGCCAATAAAGTTGTGTCATCTGCATACCTCAAGTTGTTTATAGTTCTTCCTCTTATCTTCACTCCAATATTGAATGAATAATAATAATACTGCTTGCTAATTTAACTGATAATATTTAAGATAGCATACCAAATTATCTTCAGAGTCCAGTATTTGTAACTTTACTATTTAACAGATAGGTTTCATATGGAAATTAAGTATTTAATTCAAAAATAAAATAAAATAAAATCAGCTAATGCCTTTTATTCCCCTATAGGGAGTAGAAGAGGCTGTTCTAGCCCTATTTAACTTTTGGAGACTGAGTGGGCAGTTCATTCTCCACTGGCAGCCAATCAGAGATAGCTGGCCCAAGGCTATCACTAATGAAGTGACACTCAGTGAAGAGACGGCTAACAAGTTAGCCATCGTTAGGTGCCATCAGGTATGGCACCTAACCCAATATTTTTAATATCTGAAAATAGTTTGGGTTCTATAGTCGATTTTCTTGAGTTTACAGGACGAAAAACCCAAGTTTCAGGAGGAAAAAACCTGCTTGCCTGTGCCAGAGATGCACAAACTCGAGAACCATTTGGAAAAAGGCTTAGAAAAAGTGTCTCTAGTTGGAGGCTAAAATCGAACTTGTGACGCTCTTTCTTCCAGCAGTTTAGTGCTGAGGAGTATAAACACCACTTCCACTGAGCTACACAGGCTTGTATTTAATTCATTATTACATAAATGAATGGTCAAATTATATAATAGGAAAGTACACCATGCATAATTATTACTAGCAACACATCATTTCAGTTATTGACTCTTTATAAATTATATTATTATTATTAGATGGATCTCCATGGATTCAGAAGATTCATCATGGGTGATTCATGGTAACCTTTATACACAAAATACCTATCATAGCCCTCCTTAAACTCGTTCATTGTCAGTGCACTCACAACTAGTTCTGAAAATCTGTTCCACTCTCCAAAAAAAATCTAGTGTGCACATCCCCCTACTAATTGTCATTTAGTAAGGGAACTTCCAATCATATATTGAAAATTTTCTTTTGTGTCACCATGATACTGCTTGACTTTGCTAAGGTATTTGCAAAGTCCAGTATGTTTAGCAACCTCTCAGAACAAGACTGCATAGTCACTCTTGTTCTGGAAGGTTGCTAATACTGCATTCAGCATTACATAATTGTTTCTGTATATATACATACACACATTTGTCTCAGAGGTGCTGAATCCACACTTGATTGCATCTCCCACCCCATTACTTCTAGTTTCCTGATTTTACACTTCTAACCTCTGACTGAATAGCTCTCTCCAAACATATAACTTCAAAACCATTCAAATGCAGTTCATCAGGCATGTACAAATTCTATCATCCATCATATTCTCTCCATACATCTATAAATAGCTGTAAACCATTCCTTCTGCATATCTCATTGATTTTTTGACATCTCATTCAAGTGAGAAGGGCCATGATTAGCAATCATGGCCCTTCTTCTCAGTTCACACCTGTAATACTGAGGTGACTGGCTTGCAATCTTTACTTTCTCACTCTTATTTTTGCTTCTATCACCAACTTTTTCATATCTTTTCTCATTGCATATTTCTCACCTTTCAAATCGTTTGTACTAGCTGAAACAATCAGTTGCTTCACTTCTTCCCTATGCAGACTAACAGCTTCACTAACATCCATTATCTTTGCACTTGAGAAACATGCTTTCATCACTTTCTCATTAAGTATATATCATCAAATCTCCATGCAATACCTTCTTCTTACTCTAAGTTTCTTCTATTCTTTTCCCATTCAGTTTTTTTTTCCCTTCCTGCTGTATTGCAATCCAGTTGCTTCAGCTCATGTTTTACTGTCAAAGACTCAGACTGTGAAATAGCATAAACATGCCATTTCTTTCCTCACTATCACCTCATTATCCACATTACATCTATCAGCTATCTCTAATCCAGAGTATTTTAGTAATAAGTTGTGACACCATTTGGCTACTTGTATATGGAAATATGACTTCTGCATTATTCAACCTTGGTATCACTTCTGGGTCTGGCTCCCACTTCATTAAAGGTCGAAACCAGTCTGGGTATTGACCCTTCCCATAATGCATAGAATTATACATTTCCATAAGGATATGTGCATTTCATAATGGGATACAAAAGCATCCGATGTGAAGTCATTAGCCTCTATATACAAGTAACCCAGTCATTAAGTGACTTCACATGCAAACTTTGTTTGCTTACACTTGGATAAAGGATGAAACCAAGAATATAATTTCTTGGCATCTTTAATTTATCTAATATAATATATTCAGTTTAATTTAGTTGAAATTAATAACCAAAGTTATTAAGGTTATGATACCTGTATTAAGTTCTGTTAATACATTTGAGGGAGTGGGAGCCTCACAGTTCCTGCTCTTCACCTAGCAACACATCATTTATCCTTATGCTTAATGCATGCAGTTTAAAATATAGTGTTCAACAGTCTGTTCTGATATTAGTTTGCTGTACCTTTTTCATATTGATTATTTTCTATGACAAAATTTAATATGTTAATTTAAATAGTTAACATTAGTGTTAAAAGGGTTTATTAAACTTTGTCTCTATTGTTATTCATTTTAAATAAGAAATATTTTGTGAGAGAAGAAATTTGGTCATCTTTAACAAGTTATAAAAGTGACTAAGTGAATTCAGTAAAATTTACTCTCCTTACTAATTACATAGCTTTAATTGATGCAATGCATATTCTGATTTTATAGGTCAAAATCAGATAGCCAAAGCTCTAGCAGTGAAGACCTGACTACAACTTTCAGTGATGATAAGAAAACTGAAAGTCCCCTGAATGAAAGTCCCCTTTTTCTGCCAAAAAATTCAGAAAGGTTGATTGGAGAAGGAGGAGGAGAAAAAGCTAATGATTGTAGTCAGCAAGAAATAGAAGATGATGGCATTGGAGATAATGATACTAAATTGTTTAGACTTGTTGTTGATTTAGCATTAGCCATAATGTGGAAGGGTGTTCAAGGTTCAAATAAACAAATCTGGGAAGTAAGTTTTTTTTTTTTCCCCTAAATAAACAACATGAGTTTCATAATTTCACTGTGCATGTGTGTTGGGATGATGGGGGGGGGGTCACAGCCATTTTCATACAACTAAGAAGTGTGTGCACATGCATATGTAAGTGGATTTTAATATCTGATCTTAAAATATGTTACATGTGTGTGTGAGTGCATGCACTCACTCACACACACACACACACAATTTTTTTTTAAATCCAATGAAAACAACTATGAAAAGTGCACATAAGTTCACTGCTAGATTAGCTGAAATATAATAAATGTATTATCCAACAGGGGAATAGTGCTTCAAATTACTATTCCTCACTTGTAATATGTTGCTTTATCACTCTATATCAACAAAGAGATATCTTGCTAGTAAGCAAGGCATCATGAGATTGTTTTCTTTTTGGTTGACATCTTATAAAAATAACCTGTTGTAGTTTTATTTTATTTATTTTTTCTCAAGATCATGAGTCCAATTATTTGTACTTGGTATGTATGTATTTGATCATCTGGGCACAAATCTTCAAACATGCAATTCACCAACAGTTTTTATGGAATTCTGTTTTTGCTGATTAATGCTGATCACATTTTATCCAGGTTTGTTTAGCTCTGTTTCTTTACTGCAATAAGTAGAAGAAAAATGGGGAGGGGGGGGTGACTCATAGAAAGAGCTAGTTGGATCGATCATCGTATTAGTTTTTTTTTCTCCTGCATATCCAATATGGTTACCATAGGAATACTGGCTGTTGTAATATACTGTGGCAGCATTTTCATATTTGACATTGCTGGTGTCACTGTTTTGAATAAATGATATTTCATGATTTTTATGAGTTCTGGCTTCTTGTCTGCATTTGGGATTTGCATGAGCTGATTTTTGACTTCTTGTCTGCATTCAGGAAAATATGCCTTTTTTTCTCTCTCTTCCTCTCCCATCATTCTTAATCTTCAAGAAAAATTGGTGTTTTTCAATTTATTTGTTTAGTATGAATCTCGTTTACAAAAGATAGTTAACCTATAATGTGCTCTAGTATTAAAGCTATGGTTGAACTAATGGTGAAACATTCTGGCCCTGCTCTATGGACCAAACATGGAAGTGTTTCAAACTACCTCAGGCCTTCAGTGATATATGAGCCCACAACATATTGATTGGAGATCAGATTCACTAACCACTCATCCAACCTGACTGGTAGTTTGTTAATCAGGAAATGTCCTTTCTTGGATTGAGCATTTGTTTGATTTATACATACACTCTGTTTTTGTAATACAGAGAATGGATAAGCAGATCAACTCATAAAACCAGAAGGAATAATAGCACTGATGCGGATCACCTTGAGGACTTAAGTTTTTATTCTAGGTCTCAGAATTGAAAGATTATTTTCATGAAATTATTTGATTATTTCAATGAAAAATGATCAATTTTGGATAATTTTGGCTTATGTACATGGTGAACAGCTTTTTATCTATAAAAGCAAATTACACACTCACAGTGCATGTCTGCACATGGCATTGTTATGTTATAGGCAGCTCTAACAATGTATACAATGTTAAACAAATGAATAACATAACTTTAAATATTAATAAATTTCGTGTGCATGATTTATCATTATTATCTGAATGGTCAAAGGTAAATATTATTGCCAGAAATTAAGAGATATCAGATGCATATTATTGGCACTGCATTGCTCATTGGAAAAAATAATCTCATGTGTTTTACAATCAATGAAACACCATCAGCCACTGGCATGTAGTAATATTTCTATATTCATTATCAGTGTGATGCTTGATTACTAGGCAGTACACATAATTTGTGTGTACTGCCTAGTACACAATTATTAAATAAAATCCATATTATTAAATACTCTGGATCAAAAATAGTTGTAGAAAGATGGTAGATATAATCTACCTTGTTATGCTATGAATGGTCATAATCACAGTTACAATATGATGGATCTCCACTTTAATATTATCTCCAAGTGTAATAATTTTGAACCACCTGGGTTTGATTCCCATCTGTGATGTGAGGAACCTTTATCTGGTCGCTTTCAACAAAAGGTGAGTTAGCTGGTCTCGTACAGGGTTAGAGTTTTTTTTTTCACCCAGAAACTCGGATTTTTCTTCCTCCAGAACAGGCAAACTAGCTCTGTGACACACACGGATTACAGTCCCAAAGCCCAAAGGTTCTAAGCCTGGATAAAATTAGGGGGTATTGAGATGGTGCCATACCTCTCCATAAAAAGAGCTCACGGCCATTGTATCATCATACGAAATGAAATAAAAAATGAAAAAATGTCAGAAATCTGCTTTTAGCAGTGCCACATACATAGCATCCTTCGAATTGACAGACAGATACTGTAGAATAATAATTGGCAATATCCATGATTTGACACAGTCGTTTGGTGTTAGTCTATGTAATAATACTACAATGAAATGTCAGAGTCGTATTATAAATTTCAACTAATCCAATAGTTGCAAGAGTCAAGTGAACCTCAAATCCCTTGCATTTTAAGGTTGCAGTAAGACTGGTATAAGAATGTCTGCAGACTCATTCAAGTCTGTCATGATGCAGTAATAGCTGTCAGGATATAGATGCTTCTGTGAATTTGTATACATTATGGAATATATGAAAATGAATACGTATGGATGTAGCGAAGGATTCTGGTAGCAGTTTATGGGAACATTTAACAATAAGTTTAACTTATTGTTAAATGTTTAATTTAATTTAATAAGTTTAATTTGTGGTGGGTTAAGAAAATAAAAAAGCATTAATTGTTGGAAATTCAGATGAACTTGCTATTATGTGAAGTATTAATTGCCAAGCCTAAATGACCTATGTGTATACCTATAGCGCACGCATGCGCGTGCACACACAAAAAAAAAAAAAAAAAAAGTGGTAAATAGGCTACTATTGAGAACAGCAACCACACCTTGGAGATTCAGTGGCAAGCCTCGAAGAAAACACTGATTGATTCAGCCAGAGAGGCATGTGGTGAAGTTGTCTGCAAGGATAGAAAAATCAGAACTTCATGGTGGACACAGGAAGTTAAAAAGGCAGTGAAGGAAAAGAAGAAAGCATATCAAAAGTTCCTGGCAAATAAGTCAGCTTGTGCTCTGAGAGAATACAGAGACAAATGTAAGAAAGCTAAACACTGTGTAAAACTAGATAAACAAAAGTCATGGGAGGACTTTGGCTAGAACATAGAAAATAAATATCAAGAAAGTGGTAAGATATTCTGGAGGTTGTTGAAGAAGCTTAGAAATGGAGAAAGAGTGCTGTAAAAGGAGTTAGATGATAAAGGTGACATGAAAATGGGAGAAAAAGATATTCTTGAAGTATGGAGTAATTACTTTGAAAAGTTGCTAAATGAAACAAGCAGTGATGACAGCACAGTGATGAAAAACACTGAACCAGGCATGCATATCCATACTTGAAAAAAGCCATCAAAGGCTTGAAATGTGGAAAGGCAGCAGGAGTAGATGATATTTGACCAGAAATGCTGAAATATGGCGGTGTAAAAGTCTTACAGTGGCTGCACTGCATAGTTCAGAAGGCGTGGACAGAGGGGCGAATTCCCGATGATTGCAGTAGAGCTCTCATAGTACCCATATATAAAAAGGGAAATAAAATTGAATGTGAGAATTACAGAGGTATTTCTCTACTGAGTGTTTCCTGGTATGGTTTCTTAGGGGGGGACCTCTCCTCGATGAGTCTTGACCCACTTTATGATCTTAGGGAGGACCTCCCACGATTAGTTTTTTGACTCCATGGATGCCTGAATAATATAATAATAAAGTTCAGAAACGGTTGAGAAGAATTGTGGAAGAAAAGCTTGGTGAAGAACAAGCTGGATTCAGGTCAAATAGAGGTTTTCAGGATCAGATCTTCACTTTACGACAAATAGTTGAGAAAGCATGGGAATATAACAAAGATCTGTATTTAAGTTTTGTCAATATGGAAAAGGCATATGACATGGTGCCAAGAGAGAAGCTATTCAATACGCTACAGTTATATGGTATCAATGGGGCATTATATCAAGCAATACTTAGTCTTTATTTGAGGTGCAAGTCAGCAGTTATTGAAGGAAGTACAGGAAGATGGTTTAATGTTAAATCTGGTGAGAGACAAGGATGTACATTATCCCCTCTGTTATTCATTATCTATATATATCACATTATGAAGGAATGTGGTATTAAACATGATATAAAAATTGGAGATGTTAATGTCAGCTCTTTGCTGTATGCGGATGAGATACAGGTGGATTGATACTGTACTAAGTTCCTTAGATGATAGAAATATAAGATCTGATAATGTTGGAGTCTTGACCAGTAACAGACTAATTTGGATGAAAATTGTAGATAGGAAGTTAGTAATGATGTAAATTTTTCATGTAGTACTATCATATCCTGTACAACCCTTGAGGGTTACATGGCAGGAATTTGATGATGATGATGGTGATGAAATAGGCTACTAAATAAGTACATCTTACAATATTAATGGTGCTGAGTATTTTGTTATTTTTGCTCTTGTCTAACAAACAGGAATGCAATAAAATATATTTAGTGGGAACATACATTACTTACAACAGAAAACTTGGCGGATTTGTGTGAGAAGAGCTCCGGATTGAGATAAGTTATTATTGGAATAATTAAGTATATACATGAGTATTTGTTTGAGTAAGAGCTGCTGTAAAAGTTGTGCACTTCCATTATTATTAGCGAGATTTTGTTTTGCCTAAACTTAATTACAAATTTGTTATTATTAGACCTTAGAGTAGTAACCGGCAGAGGAAACATGGCGGCAGCTTTGTCATTCCATGATTTTAACTTAGACTTCAGTTGTTTCGTTAAGTGTGAGGTATGCTATGTGTATTCTTTCAATTACATAAATGATTTGTGGATATTTAGGGAAGATGGAATGAGGGTGTATGAGAAGTGTGACCTGAATGAGGAATTGATGAATGCTAACATGAAATTGTTAGCATTCATGTTAGCATGACAGAAAGTGTTAGTAGCGAGAATGTCATGGGGAAAATGAGTGCACATTCGAAAGAGAAGGATGGTTTGAAAGAGAGGCACAAAAATGTAAAAAAAGTCAGTAAAAAAGAAAATTAGTGATCTGAAAACCGTAACAGATGTTAAAAAGGACGTAAGTAAGGCGAGAGTGGCGGAAGGAAACGAAATTGAGAGAATGAATGAAACTGGAAATGGCGTGATGCAGGAATCGAAAGTGGGAAAAATCAAAAGAATGAATGATAGCGAAAGTTGGATGCATGTTGGACTGAAAGTACGGAAACACAGAAGGATGAATGAGAGTGAAAGTGAGAAGGGGGGGGTCGCGAGTTAGAAAATTAGAAAGATTGAATGATAGAGAGAATGTGATGCGTGATTCGGAAGTTGAATTGGATTGGATGAGGCAAGAGATGAAATGGATGTTGAATGAAATTAAACTGTGGCGACTCCATTACTAAAGGTGTGCTGGATGATAGGATGCACAAGGTAAGTTTTCCAGGTGGTAAAATGAGTAGTGATTGAGGCATTGGATATGAGGAGAAAGCGAGCAAAGGAGTTGATGGTTTTAATAGGTATGAATGATTTGAAAGAGCATGTCAGAATGGATATCAGGAGGCTGCTTAGAAGGATAAAAGAGAATAGTGTGACAGGAAAGGTAGTAAGCATATGTATGACTGTAGTGAGATGAGGCAGAGAGCAAGGATTATGAATGATATGCTGGCTAATATGTGTGAGGAGACGGGAGCACAGTTTGTTAATGTGTGGAATGAGTTTAAAGGACGAAGTGAGCTGTATGGGAGCGATGGACTGCATTAGAGTGGTTATGGTGTGAGTCGTTTGGAGAGACTGCTGCTGGAAGGTAGAGAAGTGAGTAGAGAGAATGAATCAGATCAAGTAGGAACTGATGTGGAAGAGCAGGAGAGATTGAAGAGGTGGTTATGAATGAGGAAGTGAGTGGTATGAGTATAGAAAATGAGAGAATGGGTGTGCAAGAAAAGCAGGGAAATGAGGAGGCTCAGGGTGGACAGGGGTACACAGCGTGAGAAAGGTGGATGCTCCAAGAGGAGGTGAGACCATGTGTAGACAGGAAAGGAATGGGATAACCTGGGATCAAGAGGAAACATTTGGAATTGAAAAGGTTTCTAAAATGAATAAGCAGAAAAGGAAATGGCCCCAATCGATCATGGAGAGATCACATCAAGTGAGTGGTATCAGTGGAGCTAACTGTAGATCCAGGAATGAGCTGTTGTGTTTGTTTACAAATGCTATAAGTATAAGAAACAAGGCAGATGAAATGGTTGCACTAATTGCATCTGTTCACCCAAAGATTGTTGGAATAAGTGAAACATGGTTGGAAGAGGATGACATCCTGACAGGAATAGAGATGGAAGGGTATGATGTGTTTCGTGAGGATAGAAGGGGTAAAAAGATAGGGGGTAGTGCTATTGATGATAGAGAAAGAGTTATCCATACAAAATAAAGATGCAAGAGGGAAATAGTGCCAGTGGTTTTGAGGCGGTATAGTGTGAGATAGAAGTGAATGGAATCAAATACTTGGTTGGATGTTGTTATAGACCAGGTAATGTGGATGGTTTTGATTATACATTTCATTATCACTACCATCCACATTACCTGGTCTATAGCATTTGTAAATTAGCCAAGCAAATAAGAAAAGGGGGATCATTATGGGTGATTTTAATTATGGCAATATAGACTGGAAAATGATGAGATAACTGGAAGTAAAGAAAATGAGTTTTTTGAGGGATAACTACCTCAGACAGTATGTAACAGGGGGCACACGAGGATTGAGGGTCTTGGATTTGGTCATATCATCAGAGGATGTAATTATAAATGAGGTGTCAAATCATCCACCAATTGGTGAGAGTGACCATGAAGTGATTACCAGCAGTGTGAGGACCTCTGTGAGAAAAGGGTATATGTGGAACTACAGGGGGGGGGGGGATTATGAAGATCTCAGGAGACAGCTTGCGTGTAGCATGAAATGAGGAGTTAGCTGGAAAAGAGATCAATGCAGCATGGGGGATTTTCGAAAACTATCTAGTAGATGCAATGTCTAAATGTATTCCAAGGGAGAGAAGGTTAAATAAGGTAGGTGTGAGATAGATGAAAGAGATTAAGCATGCGATATAGAAAAAAATGGCATTATGGAGGCAGCATAAGAGAAGTGACATTGGATATGAGGTCCATGAGGTCTAGAAAGACCAGGCAAGGAGGGTGACTTGGTTGGTGAGGGTAGCTAAAGAGAGGTATGAACAGCAGTTAGCTAATGAAGCCAAAAAGATTTGATATATAGCCAGCAAAAGAAAGAATGATTATGGAAGGATGTCATTGATTGGAAGAAATGTTATAAAGATAGCTGTTGCGGAATGTGTGGTGAAGATACTTAATGAGGTTCATAAAGGTCTTTGAATCTTGTGAATGTGACTTCGTGGAGAAATTGAGAGCAGTTGATGATGATGGGGAGGAGATACTTAACTGTAAGTGAGCAAGAGGTGTATGAGGAGTTGAGTAAACTAGATGTTAATAAGACTGTGGGACTTGATAATATATCACCACGTATTGTGAAGGAATGTGCCAGGGAGTTGACACCTGCCTTGGCATATTTTTTTAATACGAGTCTTGCACTCGGTGAAGTTCCTAAGGAGTGGAAGGAGGGCAAGATTGTGCCACTTCATAAAGGAGGTGATCGAACTGAAGCATCAAACTATAGGCCTATCTGTGTGTCAGGTTAGTGTGGCAACTAGGATCCAGAGTTGGGTTGACAACAATGGTATTATCTTTGATGGACAGCATGGATTTGCTAAAGGGAGGTCATGTTTTAGTAATCTACTTACTTATTACAATAAAGTGACTGCTTCCTTAGACAGAGGAGAAGGATATGCAATAATATACTTGGTTTTCACAAAGGCTTTTGATAGAGTACCTCATGATAAGTTGACAACCAAACTAGAGCAGATGGGGTTGGATATTAGACTAGTGCATTGGATTGGAGACTGGTTATCTGTTAGGTATCAACAAGTTGTGTATGCGGGAGCGATATCCAGGAAAAGGAAAGTCACTAGTGGAGTGCCTCAGGGGTCTGTTTTAGGGCCATTACTGTTTAACTTGTATATTAATGATATTGATGAAGATTTGGATGGAGATATTCAGTTGCATGCAGATGATGCAAAGTTGGGGCGAACCATGAAGAATAGTGAAGATGTTGTGGTCTTATAAGAAGACTAAATTGAGTGAATTGGACATGGAAATGGGGATGCGAGTTCAATGTTGCAAAATGTGAGGTTTTAAAATTTGGAAAACAAAGATGAGATGTAGTGTAGAAGTAGGGAGATTCTTGTTCCGTTGTATAAGGCTTTGATTAGGCCACACATGGACTATTGTGCCCAGATTTGGTCACTTGGTTTTCAGAAGGATGAAGAGATGTTGAAAGGGTCCAAAGACAATTGACTAAGGTAGTTTCTGACCTCTGGAATGTCGAGTATGAGGAAAGATTGAGAAGATGTAATTTGCAGTCTGGTGGACAGGAGGAAGAGGGGAGATATGATAGAGACCTAGAAGTTGGTAAGGGGTTGTTAGTTGAGAAGTTCTACATAAAATAGGGGTAGAACCTCTGGTTCTTCTCCTATCTCCCAGGAAACTGTATAAAGAGGGTGTGAGTAAGGGAGTGAGAGGGAGGTTTTTTTTCATGCAGCGTTGTGAACGATTGGAATATCTTGCCTGAGAGTGTGGTGTCTGCCAGGAGTTTGAGCGTGTTTAAGACACAGTGTGATGAGCTGTGTGTATGATGAAAGAACTTCCCAGATGAGTCTTTGACTCCATGAGGTCTTGGGATAATAATAATAATTATAATAATACTTGGATTTGTGGTAGGTTTTAAAGGTTCTTGCAGAGCATTTAATTGAATTAATAGATTATATACTGGAACTGTAAATGACCTAAGTGCAAGTGCTACCAAGGCTTCCAACTCCCCCTTGACATCCAATCTTCCATTCCAAGTATCTGTTGGAAAATTACCTGTCACTTCCACAACCACTTTATCAACATTATATCATAATCACAGCATAAATGATGCACCTTATTATTTACTGACATCCAGGCTTGACTTTTTGTTTTCGGATAGAACCCTCAGTTGGCATCTGTTCCACTAGTTGGCACCTTAACTACACTCAAAATAATTCCTTCTGTCAGAAGAGCATAAGGAATTATTGCTAATTTTGCAGTGTCTGCAATCTGGCATCCCTTGCCAGATCATTAAACCTCAATTTCCATATTTTTGATCTACTTTGGCTCAAAATTTATTTGTCCCATTTTATCATGTTCATTTGCTTCTTCATTGCTTTCATAATTGATAATCATTCTGATCTTTTTGAATTTTTATCCCTGAAGCTTGATTTCCTGTAATCTACGAGCAGCTCTCTTAATAGTGTATTCATCTTTTTTTGAGAACTTCAATGCTTGCAACTCCAACTGGCTCTTTTCCACTTCCATGACCAGCCTGGAAGAGATACCAAGTTATTTATGAGCAATGACCTAAAACCATAATAGATAATGCTCACCATCTTCCCAACAGCCTTGATGTTTCTTTAACTAGTTCTCTATCTAGGTTTACCATAGTCCTTCCCTTGACACTCCATAAGGAAACTTGGACAGGATTGTCGTTTCCTTATGGATGCCTTTCTCTGAGCCATTCCTTGTTTCATATCTTCTGACACAAAAATGATACCCAGTGGGATGACTTCTATAATAATTTTCCTTTTTCAGCACAAATTTTGTGCTCAAAACTTGTACCACAGAAGTTACCCAATCCTGTCATCTGCAAACTTTTATATTCTCTTAGTGTTTTATCAAGGAAAAGGAAAAGAAAGATAATCAAGGAAAAGAAGGAGTAACCATAGTATTCAACACTAAATACAAGGCTAATCTTCTTGAATGGTAGGCAGTCTCAAGTAGAGTCATGTGGGCAAATATCAGTATGGAGAACTGGACAATGAGACTTATTTGTGCCTATGGTCCCACAGAAGTTTTACTAAGGTAGAAGTGGAGGAATTTTTTGAGACTTTAGAGAAAGCAACTGACACAATGAAAAAGGAAAAGTTGGTCCTTGTTGGGGATCTAAATAGCAGAGTACAAAATGATTGTCAGACATAGAGAAATATTTTGGGAAAATTTGGAGAAAAGAGCAAAACTAATAATAATGGCAAATATCTGTTGGATTTCTGCTCAGGACATGGACTGGTTATTACTAACACCATGTTCCAACATAAAAATGTCCACAAATTCACATGGAGAGAAGAGGCAAGGAATAAGAAAAGTCTCATTGACTATGTTATTGTTGATAGTGATGGTTTCTCCCTGGTGCAGGAAACCAGAGTGTACAGAGGATTTGAAATTGGAAGTGATCACTATTTAGTCTTGAGCAGGATAAAATTGAATTTCATATTGAAAAGAATAACATGTAAGAAAGTTTTGAAGCGAATAAAAGTTGAGCAGCTTTCAGATGTGAACTTTAGACTAAAATACAATGTAAAGGGCTGTGGAAGTAATGTGAGTTGATTCATCAATAGCTAATGAAAAATAGGCAAATTTCTTTGAATAAGATGTTAATTGGTTCTTTACAATTTCTGACATTGCAGTAATTCTTCTTTGCACAATCATCCTGTTTAACTGAATTTTCTCAAACTTTTTGGCTGATTCAGGACCAATTTTTTTAGCAGCTATCTCAAGGCAGTCTTTAACAAAATCTCCGTCTGTAAATGGTCGGCACCTTTTTGCTATAAGGCGAGATATTTCAAAACTTATTTCTATTGCAATTTCTGAATCTTGAATAGGCTTTGTAAACATCACTTGCTGACCTGTCAATTCTCCTTTCAAAAATGAAATTTTTTGTTTATGTAGTTCTTCGATTAGATTTGAAAATGTAGAATGCAGACTTTCATAGTGTCTCCTTATATCGTAATCTTTTGGTATGGCTACAGCACTTTTGCAAATCAGGCACATGATATTATTAAATGACTGCACAAAACCATATTTTTCGGTCCAACTATCCTGAAACTGCCGTTTTTCATCCTGTAGGTTGCGTTCCTAGGGGTGATAAGTAATTGTAGCAACCACACCTACAAAAACAAAATACTCATATGACAAATAGGCAAATTATAAATTTTGTTAACATTATTACTAACCGATTATCATAAGTAGACAGGCAATCGTGACATCACAGCTACTTTGCTTTGCGCATGTACTGTTTTTAAAAATTACCTATCATGTAACTTGTTAAAGTTAAAATAATACACGGTGAGGCAGGTCATCCAGCAAATCAACGTAGGGGTGCATGCGGCCCGCATTCTGTGCATCCCTACTTTAGAGAAAGCAACTGATACAATGAAAAAGGAAAAGTTGGTCCTTGTTGGGATCTAAATAGCAGAGCAGGAAATGATTGTCAGACATACAAAAATATTTTGGGAAAATTTGGAGAAAAGAGTAAAGCCAATAATAATTGCAAATATCTGTTGGATTTTTGCTCAGGACATAGACTGGTTATTACTAACACAATGATTCAACATAAAAATGTGCACAAATTCACATGGAGAGAAGAGGCAAGGAATAAGAAAAGTCTCATTGGCTGTGTTATTGTTGATAGTGATGTTTTCTCCCTGGTGCAGGACACCAGAGTGTAGAGAGTATTTGAAATTGGAAGATCACTATTTAGTCTTGAGCAGCATAAAATTGAATTTCATATTGAAAAAAGGTACATGTAAGAAAGTTTTAAAGCGAAAAAAAAGTTGAGCAGCTCTCAGATGTGAACTATAGACTAAAATACACAAACATAATTGAAGAAATAATGAAAGAGTTTGAGAACAGGAACCAAACCTTGGAGATTCAGTGGCAAGCCCTGAAGAAAACACTGATTGATTCAGCCAGAGAGGCCTATGGTGAGGTTGTCTGTAAGAATAGAAAAATCAGGACTCCATGGTGGACACAGGAAGTTAAAGAGGCAGTGAAAGAAAAGCATATCAAAAGTTCCTGGCAAATAAGTCAGCTTGTGCTCTTAGAGAATACAGAGACAAATGTAAGAAAGCTAAATGCAGTGTAAAACTAGCTGAACAAAAGTAATGGGACGACTTTGGTAAGAACATAGAAAATAAATATCAAGAAGTGGCAAGATATTCTGAAGGTTGTTGAAGAAGCTCAGAAATGTTGGAAAGAGTGCTATAAAAGGAATTAGAGATGATAAAGGTGACATGAAAATAGGAGAAAAAGATATCCTTGAAGAATGGAATAATTACTTCAAAAAATTGCTAAATGAAACAAGCAGTGATGACAGCACAGTAAAATACATATCCAACTTGATTTAGAAAAAGCCATTAAATGCATGAAATGTGGAAAGGCATCAGAAGTAGTTGATATTAGTCCAGAAATGCTGAAGTATGAAGGTATAAAAGTCTTACAGTGGCTGCACTGCATAGTGCATTAGGCCTGGACAGAGGGACGAATTCCAGATAATTGGAGTAGAGCTTTCATGGTACCCATATATAAAAAGGGAAATAAAACTGAATGTGAGAATTACAAATGTATTTCATTACTGAGTGCTATTGGTAAGATATATGCAAGTATACTTGAGTAACGGTTGAGAAGGACTGTGGAAGAGAAGCTTGGTGAAGAACAAGCTGGATGCAGGACAAATAGAGATTGTCAGGATCAGATTTTCACCTTATGGCAGATAGTTGAGAAATCATGGGAATATAACAAAGATCTGTATTTAAGTTTTGTAGATCTAGAAAAGACATATGACAAGGTGCCAAGAGAGAAGCTATTCAAAATGCCACAGTTATATGGTGTGAATGGGGCATTGTATCAAGTAATAGTCTTTATTTGTGTTGTAAGTCAGCAGTTAGAATTAAAGGAAGTATAGAAAGGTGGTTTAATATTAAATCTGGTGTCAGACAAGGATGTACATTGTCCCCTGTGTTATTCATTATCTATATGGATCACATTGTGAAGGAAAGTGGTATTAAATTTAATATCAAAATTGGAGGCGTTAACCTCATCTCTTTGATTTATGTGGATAATGTTAAACTTCTAAAAAAATTCACTACAAGTTTGCAAGTTTCCCTTACTAAATTGAATAACTGTCATAGTAGATATGGTATGAAGGTCAGCATTAAAAAGACAAAGACAATGAAAATAGGTAGAAACATTGAAAATATCAACTGCATTTTAAATGGAGAACCTATAGCACAAGTAAAACATTTCAGCTACTTACGCACGATTTTCAGTGAAGATGGTAAATTAACATTGAAATAGACAACAGAATCAACAAAGCTGGTATGCTAGGCAGTCAGCTGAATAGATTTATATGGAATAAGAGAGAAATTAGCCAAAACACTAAATTGGCTGTATACAATACAGTATTTGAGCCAATTTTTACTTATTGATTTTACTTCTGGGTCAGAAGTAAAGCACTTGACCAAAGACTAGAGATCACAGATATGAGAGTTCTGAGCAAGATTAGAGGCATGAACATATAGCATCAATGGCAATATCATATTAAAAACAAGGATATCAGGAAAGAACTTGCCAGGCAGCTAATACATTCCTGTCAGCATCCAGGAATGTGTTAGCAGAGCTAATCTCAGATGGTATGGTCACTTGAGTAGAATGGGAGAGGAAAGATTGGCAAAACAAGTTTTCTCTGCCATGTTGGCAGGAAAAAGACTCAGAGGAAAACTAAGATATAAGTGGATTAATACAGTAAAAAGTGCCTTAGAAGGTAGAAATATAAGATCTTGTAATGTTGGAGTCTTGACCAGTAACAGACTGATTTGGAGGAAAATTGTAGATTGGAAGTTAATAATGATGTAAATTTTTCATTTACATCATTATTAACATATATACACTCAAGGGGTGTATCCTGTACACCCCTTGAGTGTATATATGAGGAATTTGATGATGATGAAAAATGTAAACAAACATAAAGATGCAGTATTAAATCATAACTGCATAAAATTAAATGTTATTTATTAGTTTAAATAATTAATTATCATCAAATAAGCAATTTATGACAATTCATTCATTAATGTATAGGCTAGGCTACCACGAAGCAAGTGTATCGATTGCACTAGGCTTCAATGAAGCAATTATATTGATGCTTCTTCATTATTGTTATACCTGTAAATAAATATGAATTTCTTTTTCAGATTGTCTTTTCATTTTTGATGTCTAGTATTAGTAACATGTATAACATTACAGTGTTTTGTATCTACTAAGACAATATTGATGTAGCTACTGACAGACATATTATTCATCTTGTAAACATCTGACATAAACTTACGGCATTGACAAATACAGTACTGTAAATGTATTTTCATTTCCTTATGATTTTCTTTAATAACATTTTCTTTTCTCTACCTTACTTTATTATAAGAATATAGTATGTAATTCATACACACACACACACCATACAAAAATATGTTACTTGACTGTTTATGTTATCGGTAAGGCTTCCGGTCAACAGTATGCTATCAGTAGTTAAGTTTTGGGGGAATTAAAAGTTATATGCTGATGTTTGAACAATGCAGAGAGTCGCTGCCCCTAATCTCCACATTCTTCAAATGTCAACTGTATTTAAAAACCTCTCATATCAAAAATACACAGAATTTTATCTTTCCCTGGTGAATATTGCATAATGGGGTTGGTCTACACTACATAGCTAAAAATTTGATATCTCCTAGAATGTTTCTTAGTAAATACAAAAATCATCTGACTGAACAATAAAATTACCACATTACAATACAAGGCTTGTTCAAAAAAAAAGACTGAACTTTTTATATAGTGCACCAACCAACACAGAGAGTGTGTTGCGGCTACTGAGCACACCTGCCTTAGTGTGCTCAGTAGCTGCAGGTTTTGACAACAAACTGCCATTTGCCCAATTCTGTTATGAGCATTTGTCGTCGGATTAGTGACAATGAAAGAGCTTGAAGAACAACATGCATGTGCATGAAATTTTGCTGCAAACTTGGAAAAAATTTACAGAGACATTTAGATTGCTTAACCAAGCATATGGGAAGGACTTATGAACACGAACACAGTGCTATGATTGCTTTAAGGTTGATGGATGAGTCAGTCAAAGATCAAGGTGATGTTGGTTGTGTTTTTTGATTGGAAAGGCATCGTCTATTATGGATTTGTACCACGTGGTCAGATGGTAAACAAGGAGTTGTAACAGGAAGTTTTAGCACATTTGAGGGATGCTGTGCAGAGGGCTGAATTGTGGGAAAGCCAGACTTGGATGTTGCACCACAATGCACCGACGAAAAGGCAAAACATCAGACATCCATTGTGCCCCATCCACTCTATTCTCCAGACTTTGCCCCAGCAGACTTTTTCCTGTTTCCCAAACTTAAAACCATTTTGAAAGGATGCTGTTTCCAAACCATAGAGAGATTCAGGAAAATGTGATAAGAGAACTGTGTGCCATCACAGAAAGTGCATTCCAGGAAGCAGTCCAACAATGGAAGAAACATTGGGAATGGTGTATCGCCATTAGAGGAGACTACTTTGAAGGTGACAGTACTTAAAATGTTGTAAAATGAGCAGTCAAGTCTTTATAGCAAAAGTTTGGTCTTTTTTTTGAATGTATTATAGATCATTGGTATGTCATATTGCTGGTTTTCAAATCTACGTTTCTTTCTAACGCTCCATAAATGGTATTTTAATTCATTAATTTAAAAAAATCAAAAATCTCTTCCCATTGCTGACAGATGGTGGTTACTGCAAAAAAAATAAATAAATAACCTGCTCTGTTCTAAGTAATAGAATCCAACACATTACATAATTTGCTCCAAATATGCAGGGCAAGAGAGTGGTTGTAGAATGCATGTTCTACTGCATTCTACAACCTGGAAGGCAACCATATGCAATTCTCCAGGCAAGATCCCTCGTGTTAGGGAATACTTGGAACTTCAATAAGTTATGGAACAAAGTGTTGTTGTCAAACCCAACCGTGGAAGTTCATGGTAAAAGAGATTAAAGATTTCTTTATACTAAATTTTGCTTTTTTTTTATGGAAATAATGTCAATGCCAGAATGTTGTAGCAGTCTTAGAGTTAAGTACAGAATGTGTAGTATTCAGAAACAATCTCGGCTTTTAGACCTTTATAATCATTTACTCCAAACAGCGGAAGATGAAAACCCAGGTAGTACCAGAAATGGTCTGCACATGTGTGATTGGTCTGCAATATTTTATGGATTTTAACTTCTTGGTAATGTCCTGACCAAAATTACTTGCACAGGCTTACTATATAATTGGTTTTCTTCAGCTTTATGTCTGTAATATTTATTATGTACAACTGAGAAGATAAGATTATGGTTTTGAGTACTATGGCTTTAGAACAAAAGGAAAGTGGCTGAATTTTCCAGTCCTCTAAGGTTTCATTGTTCTTGTATATAAGTTCTTTGAACTGTAATGGAGTGGAGAAGGGAATTCCAAGTATAATGAGGGGTTCTTTCTCTTAGGGGTTAGTCCAAAAGGAATGCCTCCAAGATCCCACTTTCCAAAAACTTTTAATTTTGTCTTGTCTCATTAGCAGTTAATCCAATGATCTTGCTGAATTTTTCCAAAATACCAAAAAACAGATGTATGTGGAATCATTTATCCTTCAGTGTCCACTACATCATTGGCATATGCTAATACCTTGTTTTCCTTTATAGTTGAAGGAACTGTTATTTCTTGCACAGCATGTGTATTCTTGACTTCCTGTAAGAAAGATTCAAGAACCAATGCAAAGGGCAATGGACTAAGAGGCAACCTTGCTTGACTTCTTGAATTTTGACCGAGTCTGACAGGAACCCATTAGCTAGGAGTCGGGTAGTTGAATTGGCATAGGCTCCTTTAATAACGGATAGCTTTTTATCCACACTAATTTGCTGGAGGATGTGGAACAGAAAGGGATGCCTGACATTATCAGATGCTGGAGTAAGGTCTACTGATAGCACTGCCATTGGCTGCTTTTTCGTATTAATTAAGCAGAGTAGATCACAAAGCAGAAACAGATTAAATTCTACTGCTCGGCCTGCAGCTCCATACACCTGTGTGCTTTAATTATGTATCTCATTCCCACTTTGGGCCTGTTATTGATAATGTGGAAAAATATCATGTAGTCAGTATCAGCTAAATAAGACTCAGAAATTTTTATTAATAAGGTCTAGCACTTTTGGCTACTTGTATATGAGATATATATGACTTCTGCATTACTTCCACCTTGATATCTCTCCCTGGTCTGGCTCCCAATGATGAGACCTCAATAAAGGTGAAACCAGTCTGGGTAGTAACCCCCCCCCCCCTCCCATTATGCATAGCATTTTACACATCCGAAGCATGGATCCACGATCTGGAAGACTGGAAGATCTGGAAGTGGAAGACTGGGTACAAAGGATGTACAGGCAGCCCTCGGTTTACGTGGTTCAATTTACGCCGATTCACAATAACGCCAGTTGTCTGCACATGCTTTCTTACTGTAGTGTGGTTGACTGAGCTAGCAGGCACTCTAGTGTTTGAGTGTTTACCGAGCTACTACGACATATATGTATCAAACCTAGTTTTAATGTTGAATCTACCTAATTGTTCTATTTAATTTTTTTTACGTACATACGTATTTAAATTGATAAAGTATGTAATCACATACCATGTCTGATAATAGAAGTGCAGAAAAATTAGCTGAACTTGGTGTTAAGAAGGTGCAGAAATCAATTACATTTATAACTGGTGATTAGTTTACGGAATTAACAACGCATATAAAGTATATTAATTAAAGATAACTTTAATGAATAACTTCTATATTTCGGCAACGTCACATCGCCATCTTCAGGAACATAAAGATATGGTATGGGCACGCAGGCACTAACACAAAGCAAATGAGGAAGAAAGCAAGAAACTAATATTGTTCCTAAAGTCCTAATGGTGCCCTCTGGCGGGCTAATTTGGTAGTCTTGGCAGTTGGGCTGAAGTTCTCATAATGTAAGTCTCCCAAATTTGGGGTAGTTTCATGCACCCAAATTTGTTGAGGTTAGAAACGTTTTTTAGAGCTGCTGAAGATTCTTTGAATAAGCCTTGCTACTAGAATCAATTACATTTGAAAAGAAGATGGAGGTGATTCGAAGAATGGAAGATGGGCAGACATGTGCTAATGTCTGTAGAAGTATAAACTTACCTCCATCGACTGTTACTACAATTATGAAAAATGCAGATAGAATAAGACAGTCTGTGCAACAATCTATGGCAGCACTAAATGCAATACATGTACGTTATAGCAGGGGTAAACTTCATGAAAAAATTATCATTATGGGTGGATGACTTGAATCAAAAAAACATTCCTCTAACACAGGCTGTTATAATTGAGAAAGCAAAAACAATTTTTGAGGATCTTAAAAAGACAGATGGAGGCGAAGAAACATTTTTAGGAAGCAAAGGTTGGTTTCATGAGATTTAAGACTCAAAGTAAGTGTCAAATTATGTGGTGAGGCAGCAAGTGTAGATGTTGTGGCAGCAGCTGCTTTTCCTAAAGAATTTCAAGAATGTGTAGAACAAGGAAGTTATCCTCCTGATCTCATTTTTAACGTTGATGAGACTGGGCTCTACTGGAAAAAATTGCCACCATGCACCTTCATTTCCTGTGAAGAACGTTCTGCTCCAGGTTTTAAAGCTGCATAAGATAGACTTACACTTTTGTTGGGTGCAAATGTCTCCGGAACTTTGAAGCTTAAACCAATGTTGGTGTACCATTCACAGACACCACACGCCTTCAGGGGTCTAAAAGCCATGCTGCCAGTCTATTGGAAATAGAACAAGAAAGCTTGGGTTACACAAGATGTTTTTATAGATTGGTACACAAATTATTTGTCCTACTGTGCTTCGCTTCTGTAAAGAAAATTATTTGTCAGCCAAGGCATTGCTTCTCTTGGATAATGCCCCTGGACATCCTCAAAACCTTGCTGAAGTAAGAACACCATTGGATGTCAAGGTTGTTTACATGCCTCAAACACAACATCGCTTTTCAACCGATGGATTAGGGGGGTTATATCAATCTTCAAAGCCTATTACTTCCAAAACATTTATGAAAATGGTAAGAGTATTGGACACTTCAGGAAAAACTATTAAAGACTATTGGCAGTCATTCGATATTTTGAAAGGCATTAACAACATTGAGGCAGCTTGGAACGACGTGTCAGCAAAGTGTTTAAAAAGAGAGGAAAGATTAGCAAAACAAGTGTTGTGTTGTCTTCCTCTGGGAAAAAGACCCAGAGGAAGACAAAGATATAGGGGGATTGACACAGTAAAAGTGCTTTCGAAGACAGAAATATAAAATTTGATAATGTTGGAATCTTGACTGGTAACAGATTGATATGGAGGAAAATTGTAGATAGGAAGTTAGTAATGGCAAAGTTTTTCATGTAGTACTATCATATCCTTTACACCCCTTGAGGGTACATTCAGGAATTTGATGATGATGGCAGTAGGATGATATACCAGTGTTTTGACAAAAACACCATCAGAGTTTAGGCAAGTCCATTGGGAGTCAACAATCATACATCTGATACATGCAGAACTGAAACTGACCAGGTAGTATATCTATCCATCATTATCTGAATTTCCCAATATCAACCTTCTGGAAAAGTTAAAAGTTTTCTGGGGTGGGGTTTACTGTATTAGTACTCTCTTGATTGATGCTGCATAGAGCAGTTGTTCTGAATGCTTTCTGGGAAGATGTTTCTAAAAAAATATCTCCTGAAGGAGTTTATTAACAGATTTTGGAGATGCTTTAAACCCTTCTGGATAAAGGTGGTGACATTTTCCGAATTGGAAGTTCACCTATTTATTACATATTTAATTATAAATGATTGTAAGTCATCATTTTTTTTTACATATCCTCAATGCCTTCTGTACTAGGTTGGGGCTTGATGGGGACCCTGACATGCTTGAGAATGAATGAATGAATAATTCATTCTTAAAAGGAAGAGGATTTGGTGCTGGATTTCCTCATTGACCATGCAACCACACACACAGACAGCCTTATCTCGCAAGAAATGACACTCTGAAGTGGGCTACTCTGGATGCCATACAAGCACCACAAGGCAGCCTTGAAGACCATGTCCCTAAACCACAGGGAAGGAGACTTACCACAACACCAATGCCTTCTAGTTGATTGATCCTGACTGGCCATCCAATACAGCATCTTGCTGAAATAGGGGCCAAAGCAGTTAATGCACACCACAGATCACATTGCATGCTAAGCACAGAGTGAGTTCCTGTTGATATGGATCTGGATGATAGGAAAAGTAGAATGAAGAATACATGAAAAAAATAATACAAACAGATTAAAAGGGCCAGTACCATCACTAAAAGGTCACCATCTACCACAAACAGGTACACAGATGACAAAGCCACAAAAGGCAGTTTGAGCATGACCATATTTCCAGCACTTTAAAATCTCATAGGGTGGTTGAGAAGTCTGCTTTCATGGAAGTTGGATTTTTGGGGAGTATTCAAAGTAAAAATGATATTCCTGGTTGGTACAAGGTTACAGTCCCTACATATCAGGAGTCATCTTATAGCTGTCACTCCTTGATCTTTCAAATGAATGCAAATTTCTTCATCTGAAACATCAAGGATATCTCATTCAATATTACTCCTCCAGAATAGTTTAATATTTTTTGAGTCACTGCAACTGGTAATCTCCCCCCCCCCCCTACAATGATGCATAAAGGAGCTGCTCTGCCTGAATGTTGTTTAGAAACTTTTTGTATTAGGATATCTCTCCATAATGGAGTGTTTTCATTGTCTGGCAGAATTTTGCCCGGATTCTTCTGGATAAAGAAGGACAGCATTTTCCTGTTGAACATTTGCCTATTGAATGTCTATTAGAAAAGCTGAACTGCTGGTATAAGTATCTGTTTGCTTGTCCATGTTCAGACACAGCACAAACTACTGCTGTGTCTGAACATCATTGGCCCTTGTCAGATAATCCTGTTAAATTTGTGATGAAGCACTCACACCCATAAGAGAGAAGGATTCAATGCCAGAGCTACCCAACCATAAACAAGGATACCCACTATCCAATAAGCAACAAAATCTTTGGAAATAGAATGCAAGGGACTACCCTGAACACCATACCAGTAACACAGAAAACCTTGGGTCTTATCCCCTGAATCATAGGAAAGGAGACTTACTACACCACGGGTAACTGGCATATCCATTAGCCAAATGATCCAGGCCAGGCAATTCAGGACTGCCTTGTGTGTTGAAGCAGAGTTAAAAATAGTGCATATACACCCCTTTCCAAATGATACCCACAGGTCACACAGAGCAGCAGCAGCAGGCAGGTGGGTTCCAGTGCTGGCAATTTGTAGAACAAGAAAGTTAACATAAACTGAGGAAAAGTAGAGTGAACAACATAGGAAGTACAGGAAAAAAAAGAAAGAGGAAGAAGGATATTGGTCAGCACCATCACTGAGCCTCCACCACAAAGTATCACACCTAGTAGAGAATAATTTTTCAGTGAGAATCAGCTAAATTTGATTACATCACAGGATAATTAGCAAACAGAAATAATGGCATCATTATATCAAACATTTATATTAAAGATTATTTTCATTATCTTCCATCAGTAAAATCTTGCAATGTTAATTAAGATCAAATTAGAAATTGGTCAGCATTCTTTTTCAATGTTAATTTTTTGAACATAATGTAGTATACTTCACTGCTTCATATGTTCTCCTGTGAAATATATAAAAATATCCTTTTAAATATGCAGGTTTATGTTTTAATGCATTGTGTTTGTCTGATTTTTTTTATTTTTTTTAAAGGTTCTACTTCTAGGTAAAATTTAAAAAAAAAGAAAATTACTGAAATAAAGAGCCAAAAGGCTTCAATTTGGTGATGCAAAATTATATAAGCAGCATATATAATTTTGCATCGCTGAATTGAAGCCTTTTGGCTCTTTATCTTAATAATTACTTTTACACACTGAACCGTGAGTTTGCTTATGAAAAATACATTTCTCTGACATTCCTTAGCACAACGAGAGTTTTTGCTCTCTTAAGGCTTCTGCATGGTCTTTGAACAGAACCAACCAGTTTGAAACAGCTATCAGGACAGTGAAACATTATCAAAATGGACTAATAAAAGGTGAATATATAGACACTTGGGTGGCGTCTATGTCTTCTAAGTAGTCTGCACTAAGGCAACTCGCGAATGCTGGGGGAGCGTATTCCAGTAAGCTCTCTGGTCAACTTACCTTACAAAACTTTCATAGTTTCTACATTCAGCTTTGAAATAATGCTGGATCTAAAATCCATTTTGCATGCTTACACTTGCGATTACAAGTGTAAATAAACAAAGTTTGTACATGAAGTTACTTTGTTTGACAGGGAAAACTCGTATATTGAGGCTAATGACTTCCCATCAATTGCCTTAGTATCCCAAATGTTGTTTGCTTACACTTGAATAAAGGATGAAACCAAGAATATAATTTCTTGGCATCATTAATTTATAGTATAACCAAGTGAAAAAAACTTTTAAGATTTATCTTGAAACCAGAGTATTTTAATAATAAGGTGTGACATCCTTTAACTACTTGCATATGTAAATTACTTCTGCATTACTTCAACATTGCTATCACTTCTGAGTCTTGCTTCCACTGAAGAGATCTTAATAAAGGTCGAAATCAGTTTGGATAGCAGCCCTTCCAATAATGTACAGCATGATGGGAAGGGAACACCACGAAAGTGAGCACCACAAAAATCAAGTGGCATTAATGGCATAGACTTTTCAAAAATGAATCAATGTTGTGAGTGTAATATGTATGCATTGCAGAGTGTAAGAGATGTGTTTGTGGAGCGGGAGAGAGAATGAACAAGAGACGAACGAAAGTATGGATTTGTTGGAAATACAATATATTATTAGACCACAAGGCAAAGAATGCAAAAGTGACCAAAAAGATAGAAGTTGGTGTACAGAAAGAATGAAAGAAACAGAAATTAAACAGAAACTGAGGAAGTGAAATAATGCAAGGATATAGAAGTGAAAGTTAGTGATGAGGAAGCAAAAGAAAGTATGAATGAGGAAACTGAATAGGGTGCAGCAGAACGAGAGGTAGCAAGACTGCAGAAGCAAAATTGTTGAAATGCAAGATTTAATGAAACAGTTACTGAAAATGAAAAATGAAATTAGTAATATGCAGAGTGATGTTATACTCTGCACATGAACGTGTGCAAGAGAACGAAATTTAAGAAAAAAGAGTAAAAGAGGTGACGAGTGATTCCAGGATAGCAGTAGGTGGTCAGCGGTTTCTGGAATGTGGAATACAAAGAAAGATTGAGAGAATGTAAGTTGCAGAGCCTCGTGAACAGAAGGATGGGTGGGGGGGGGATGCTTGAGTCATAAGCTAGTCAGGGATTGTTATCAGGTTGCCATGGAAGAGATTTTTCATAGAATGGGAAGGGGATGATAGAATAAGAGGCCATCCCTGGAAACTGTATAAGGAGGGTGTGAGCAGAAGAGTGAGAAGTTGGTTCTTTGCATGGAGAGTGGTTGGTGAGTGGAATGCATTGCCTGAGTGTGAATGTAGACACACTGAATCAGTTTAAAGCACAGTTGAATGAGCACTGTGTGCAATAGTGTATACCTCCCACAATGAGTCTCTGACTCCATGAAGGTCAGATGTTAATAATTAACAATTAATAATATCATCCATGTCTGTAAGGATACATGCTTTGCATTATGGGATACTAGGGCAATTGATGTGAAGTCATTAGCTTCTATATATGACATTAAAGATACCAAGAAATGATATACAGAGTCCATCAAAAAATGTACACACACTTCAGCAAAAGAAAAACCTGTATAAAAATTTTAATACTAAATTTATACAGACATCAAGGGATGAATACAAGTTACCTTTGACTTCTACAATTACCCGAGGTGCTCAAAGTGGTTACCATTAGCGTACAGACAATTACTGTTTACAAGGAAGAAGTCCAAGGGTGTTAAATCAGGAGAACGCAGGGGGGAACTCAATTGCACCTCTTCGTCCTATCCATTGTCCCTGCGAACTCTCATCGAGATAAGCTCTCGCGTCATGGTGAGAGCTTACCAGTGTGGTGGGGTGCCATCTTCTTGGAAGAGAAACTGATCATTTCCATAAAGCATGAATGGCAGGTAAAATGGATGTGCGTAGCATGTCTAGGTACACTTGACCAATAACAGTATATTCAAAGAAGAATGGTCCTATTAAACCCCTAGATGCCAATCCACACCAGACATTGAGCCCTGGTAAATTGACTGCCTTGTCCACATGAATGCCCAGATTTTCTAGAGCCCAGTAAACACAATTATGCTGATTTACTGTTCCATTAAGCTTAAATTGTGCTTCACTAGACCAAACCAACTTCCTCACAAACTCCTGATCCTCATCTACCATGTGTTGAAACCACTCACAATACTGTATTCTTCAATCAGGATCATTTTCATTCATTGCATCTAATAATCTTGGGATGTAAACTTTCCATTTAGCTGCTTTGAGATATGCCATATGCTGGCACTGCAAACTCCTGTCTCACATGCACATTGTGTGGTAGACTTCTGTGGTGAGCGTGTAAACTGTTTCAACACCATAGCTGAGGAAGCAGGACTTGTTACTGTGTGAGGCCTCCTGGATCTTCCCTTCTGCACATCACACATACAGTGCCATGGGTCTCAAGCTTATCACGAATAGGTGCAGCTGTCAGGCATGTTGGAGATTGTGTTGCAAACTCATGCCTCCATTGTCGTTGAACTTCAACAACATTCTCAAATTCGAAATACTACTTTAAAATGGTCCTGCATTCCTCGAATGACAATCATGCCTCGGCCATTTTGTTTGACTGTCCTACTGGCATGTGTTGATGCTAGTATTCATGTGAATAAGGACATCTTTTGAGAGAACATCATTCGAAGTTGGATCGAACTACTGTTCGATCCAACTTTGAAAAAAAAGTCCATCGATGCCATCTGTTAAAGTATGGATACATTTTTTTGAAGACTCTGTACTTGGTTTTAATCCTTTACCCAAGGAAGCAAAACAATATTTTGTGCGTGAAATATATTCATGCCTGAGCTACTTGTATATAGAGGCTAATTACTTCACGTCGCTTGCTTTAGTACGTATCCTATAATACAAAGCACACACCATTGCATTTTTTTTTTATAAAAATGATTTTATTAAGTGAGAAATTTTACTATAAGTGTTTAACAGAATGAATGATGAAAGGTTTACACAACCAAAAGGTAGATGCAGTTAGAAGTGCAAAATGACACTGTTAAAACATATAGACAAATAACAGACTAATGTGAGGAAAAAAATTTTAACATGAAACTAATTTATTCTATACTAGTTTATTCTGAATTGATTTCAGCTATCATGATATTCTTGTATATCCTTTGATGGAGCATGCAGAAATTATGATGTAATTTTTTGTTTTTCAGATGTCTGCAAATATTTTAAACATATTGTATATATCAATAGAAGACGATGTATAAAATTTTTATTTTTCTTATTTATTTTTATTTTTCTGCGAACAGGAACGGGGTCAAGTCTTTGGCTGTATTAATATGTTGGCACTCAGTTATGAACTTTTATTTTCTCATTTGGAAATTAAAAGAGTTATCCTTGAAGGTCTTCTTCAACAGTGCTTATCAGATCTTCAAGACACAGGTAGCAACTTATTTTATTTAAAAATTTTTATTTGTTGATTTTTGACTTTCCTCATTTATTTTGTTAACTATAATATTATACAGGTAAACCTCGCTTAACATGAATTCGATATGCACGATGATGATGCTGTTTCCTGCTTTAAGCGAGTGATTAATCAATTAATGCATTTTTTTTTTTTTGCATTACGTGAAATATTTTTTGTCTCCAATCTGCAGCGAGTTGTGGCACTTGTCAATGTAGTGGCAGTGCTGCGGGTGGTAGCCGGTGATATTCCGCAGTTGACACAAAGCTATCATCGCAAGTGCACATGCAAACTCTGTTCTCTTACTCAATCACTTTTCCTTCATTTTGCTTTAATTTAGATACTTATAAGCCTTTATTATATTCAATCCCTTATAGGGAAAAGAGAAAGACTGATAAAGAAAGCAGCAGTAATAAGAAAAGTAATAATAGAAGAAAAGTAATTACATTAGAGGAAAAGCTGAAAGTTGCTCAATTCCCATTCAGAACAGTTAAGCGAGAATGATCTCCTTCAACTAGAAGAACAGAGTGTATATGAAGAAGAATAAGAAGATAAGGAGTGCGAAAGAGAAGGTTATGACTAAGAAACTAACTGCGAAAGAACTTGAATTAGTCACAATCACATTGAGCATGCTAAGAAAATTTTGTTTGATGCTGATCCTGATATGGAATGAAGCTTCGAAGTCTGCCGAAATCTTAATAAAGCAATTGTCAACTATCACAAATTGCATGACAAGATGAAAAACTTGAGCACTATTCAAATATCATCATCATTTACATCATTCCTAACTTCCTATCTACAATTTTCCTCCAAATCAGTCTGTTACCTGTCAAGACTCCAATATTATCAGGTCTAATTTTTTTTGTCTTCTAAGGCATTTTTTACTGTACCAATCCACCTATATGTTGATCTTCCTCTGGGTCTTTTTCCAGCCCAACCTGGCAGACAACACTTGTTTTGCTATTCTTTCCTCTTCCGTTCCATTTAAGTGACCATACCACCTGAGATTAGCTCTGCTAATGAATTCCTGGATGCTGACAATGTCAAGTTCTTTCCTAATATCCTTGTTTATAATATGATATTGTCATTGATGCCATCTGTTCATGCCCCTAATCTTTCTCAGGACTCATATCTGCAGTCTCTAGTCTTTGGTCAAGTGTTTTACTTCTAACCCAGCTCTCAGATCCATAAGTTAAAATTGGTTTGAACACTGTTTTGTGTACAGCTAATTTAGTGTTTTGGCTAATTTCTCTCTTATTCCATATAAATTTATTCAGTTGACTTCCTACCATACCAGCTTTGTTGATTCTATTGTCTATTTCCATATTTAATTTACCATCTTCACTAAAAATCGTGACTAAATAGCTGAAATGTTTTACTTGTTCTATAGGTCCTCCATTCACAGTACAGTTGAAAATAGACAGAAACATTGAAAATATCATTGTCTTTGTCGTTTTATTGCTGACCATCATACCATAAGGGAATCTTACAGACTTGTAGCGGATTTATTTAGAAGTATAACATTCCCTGCATATAGCAAAGAGCTGACATTAACATCTCCAATTTTGATATCAGTTTTAATACCACTTTCCTTCATAATATGATCCATATAGAGAATGAATAACAGAGGGGATAATGTACATCCTTGTCTGACACCAGATTTAACATTAAACCATCTTCCTGTACTTCCTTCAATTCTATCTGCTGACTTACAACTCAAATAAAGACTAAGTATTGCTTGATATAATGCGCCATTGACACCATATAACTGTAGCGTATTGAATAGCTTCTGTATTGGTATATTCCTTTTCCAGATCTACAAAACCTAAATACAGATCTTTGTTATATTCCCATGATTTCTCAACTATCTGTCGTAAAGTGAAAATCTGATCCTGACAGCCTCTATTTGGCCTGAATCCAGCTTGTTCTTCACCAAGCTTCTCTTCCACAATCCTTCTCAACTGTCTCTAAAGTATACTTTCATATATCTTACCAGGAACACTCAGTATTGAAATGCGTCTGTAATTCTCACATTCAGTTTTATTTCCTTTTTTATATATATGGGTTCCATGAGAGCTCTACTCCAATCATCTGTAATTCGTCCTTCTGTCCAGGCCACTTTTATACTTCCATACTTGAGCATTTCTGGTCGACTATCATCTATTCCTGCTGCCTTTCAAGTATGGATATGTATTCCTGACTATATGCCTTTGAGTGTTTTTTATCACTGATTGTTTTATTTAGCAATTTTTCGAAGTAATTACTCCATATTTCAAGGATATCTTTTTCTCATGTTTTTCATGTCACCTTTATCATCTCTAATGCCTTTTTAGAACTCTTTCCTCCATTTCTAAGCTTCATCAACAAACTCCAGAATATTTTGCCACCTTCTTGATATTTATTTTCTGTGTTCTTACCAAAGTCCTCCCATGACTTTTGCTTAACCAGTTTTTCACAGTTTTTAGCTTTCTTACATTTGTCTCTGTATTCTCTAAGAGCACAAGCTGGCTTATTTGCCAGGAACTTCAGATATGCTTTCTTCTTTTCCGTCACTGCCTCTTTAACTTTCTGTGTCCACAATGGGGTTCTGATTTTTCTATCCTTGCAGACAACCTCACCACATGCCTCTCTGGCTGAATCAATCAGTGTTTTCTTCAGGGCTTGCCACTGAACTCCTTGCTCAACTCCTGCACCGGGGAGAAAACATCACTATTAACAATAACATAGTTAATGAGATTTTTCTTATTCCTTGCCTCTTCTCGCCATGTGAATTTGTTCACATTTTTATGTTGGAACACTGTGTTAGTAATAACCAGTCCAAGTCCTGAGCAGAAATCCAACAGGTATTTGCTATTATTATTAGTTTAGCTGTTATCTCCAAATTTTTCCAAAATATTTTTGTATGTCTGACAATCATTTCCTACTCTGCTATTTAGATCCCCAACAAGGACCAACTTTTCCTTTTTCATTGTATCAGTTGATTTCTCTAAATCCTCAAAAAATTCCTCCACTTCTACCTTAGTAGAACCTTCTGTGCGGTCATAGGCACAAATAAGTCTCACATCCAGTTCCTCATTCTCATATTTGCCCACATCACTCTACTTGAGACTGCATGCCATTCGAGAAGATTAGTCTCGGGTTTAGTGTTGAATACTATGGCTACTCCTTCTATTCCTTGATTGTCATTGCCTGAATATAACATTTTGTATTTATTGCTCAGAAAGATCTCACCAGTTTTTGTCTTTTTTGGTTTGGTCACCCCTCTTATGCCGATCTGGTACTTATCCAATTCCTCAGCTACCTCCATTTCTTTGCCATTCTGGCTTTTTATGTTGATATTACCGATCTTGAATTCTGGTGATGTTGGTGTGGGTTTTAGGATTTGTTCCAGTAGCTGACTTTTTGCTGTTTACCCTGGTTCCCTGGCAAAAACAACGGGGGCCTTGTTTAACCGGGTGACGTCCCAGCCAGCATGAAATTTTGTCGTGTTGTACCATCATTTGATATTTTGTTTTAAGCCAATAAGAATACAATGTGGTTTGTTTTGACTGCTGTTTTGATTCTGGTGTGTAATGTTGAATCCAAGTCTCATCCATAGTAATAAATTGACAAACGAAATCAGTTTTATTCTTGTTGAAACGCTCTAATCACTATTCAGAGATTTTCATGCGAGTGCGTTTTTGATCTGCTATGAGCAAGCGCAGCACCCATCATACTCAAAGCTGTTTCATATGCAATTCTTCATGCAAAATATATCCTGCATGTTCTGAGCAATTTCACACGCTTTGACTCGTCGGTCATCCAATACCGTATCATGCACTTGATCAGAATCCAAGTCTCATCCATAGTAATAAAGCAATGCACAAAATCAGTTTTGTTCTTGTTAAAATGCTCCAAGCACTATTTTGAGAATTTCATGCGAGTGCGTTTTTGATCTGCTGCGAGCAAGCGCCGCACCCATCTTGCGCAAAGCTTTTTTATATGCAATTCTTCATGCAAAATATATCCTGCACATTCTTTTGAAATGCCTATAGTCTGAGCACTTTCACACTCTTGACTCATCAGTCATCCACTACCTTATTGTGCACTTGATCAACGATTTCTGGTGGTGTTGCACTTTTTGGACGTCCTTCACATGGATCATCTTCAAGACTGGTACGGCCACATTTAAACTCAACAGCCCATTTCTTAATTGTCGAAAATCAAGGAGAAGAGTGCCCATAAACTGTTATGAACTTCAAATTTCTTTTGGCATTAAACCTTCTTTTACAAAGAATTTTATAACCGCATGATATTCAATTTTATCCATTTCAAGAGATACAGAGAACACTTTTGTTTCAGACAGATGTATAAAACAAACTACTTGATAGAATGACTTGCAATTTCACATGAATGTTATGAGAGATGTACCAACTTTAGAAAAATAAAATCTTGCCAATAATGTTGCCATCTATGGTAGAGTTCGAGAACTTTTCAGGCCACCCTCGTAATGTGGGACCAGAGGTGGATGAATTGGAGGTTCTTACAATATTCTATAATCTCAATGTAAATTCACTGGGATTAGGTGGGATATCAGCTAGGGTTTTGCAAGAATGTACAAAGTAACTGGCAATGCCTTTGACTAGACTATTTAATTTAAGTCTCAGCTCTGGTAGAGTTCCAAGGGAGTGGTTAGAGGGCAAAATGATTCCTTTGCATAAGGGAGATTCTAAGACTACAGTAGCAGATTATAGACCAATCAGTATCTCAGGCATGGTGGTAAAAGTACTAGAAAAATTGGTAAAACAGAGAATTCATGAATGGGTAGATAAAAATATGATACTGTATGTCGGTCAGCATGGCTTTGTGATGAGTCAGTCATGCCTTAGTAATTTACTAACTTTTTATAATAGAGTAACTGCTGAGTTCGATAAAATTGATGACTACATGATGATTTTACTGGAGTTTGCAAAGCATTTGACAGAATACTATATGGAACTCTGTTAAGCAAATTAAAATAAATGGAGATGGATATGACACTGGTTAAGTGAATAAGAAGGTGGCTGCTGGACAGATATCAAAAAGTGGTATATGGAGGGGCAGAATTGAGGCAAAAACAGATGGCTAGTGGTGTGCTACAAAGTTTAGTCCATTGCTGTTTAATTTGTACTTTAAATGATATAGGAAATAACCTGAAAAGAACTATTCAGTTCATTTCTGTTCTAATCATCAGCAAACAACTATTCAGTTGTTTGCTGATGATTGGAAATCAGGTAGAGTAATAGGTAATCAAGGCAATTTGAAGAGCTTGCAGGACGATTTAAATAGGCTGTCAGTATGGGCAAAAATTAATGGATGTCAGTTTAATTTCGAGAAATGTAAAGTTATGCACTTTGGGATTAATAGATTACAATTCGTTTATGACATTGATGTCACTGTACTCCAGGAAATAGATGAAGCTAGAGATTTAGGTATGGTGGTAGACAGAGAGTTAAAGTTTAGAGGACATATTGTTAAGTTTGCTAAGGTAGCACATAAGATTACTTGACTAGTAAAGAACACATTAACAAGTAGAAATAAGGAAGTTGTAATTCCTCTTTATAAGGCCTTGATTCACCCACATCTGGATTACTGTGCTCAAGTCTGGTCCCCTTGGTTTCTTGAGGATGTGGAAGCAGTGTGAAAGATTTAAAGGCGAGTTACAAAGATGGTAAAGTGGCCTGCGGAATATGTCCCGTGATGATAGACTGAAGGTGTGTAGATTGCAGAAGTTGGTTGATAAGAGAAAAAGAGGGGATATGATAGAAACATTTAAGTTGCTTATAGGGTTTTATAGGATAGATGGAGGGTAAATGTTTCAGCATTTGACTAGAGGGATCAGAACAAGAGGTCATCCCTGGAAGTTGAATAAATGTGTGAGCTGGCCTGGTTGGCGGAGTGGTTAGCATATCTGCTCTCTGGCCAAGAGGCTGTGGATTCAAATCCTGCCATGGGCATGGATGTTTGTACTTGCTCTACTTACTCTATGTGGAAACGGAATCTGCGACCCTACCACTTATTTTAGCAAAAGACTTCACTCCCAAAACCCGGTGAGGTACAGGAGTGACCGTACAGCATCTACAGATGTGAAATGTGTGTGTGGTTGGGGGGAGCAGGGATTGTGATGACTCGATTTTTGCTCGGAGAGTGATGAATGAGTGGATAGATTGTATGATATGATAGATTGATTTGATATGATAGATTGTATGGATAGATTGGGTCTTCATACTCCATGGAGGTGCTAGTATATAATAATAATAATTTTCTTTATAATGTGATCTGTATAGATCACGAATAACAGTGAAGATAATATGCCATTGTTGCACACCTGATTTAACATTGAGCCGTCTTCCTATACCTCTTTTAGTTCTAACTGCTGACTTTCAGCTCAAATAGAGACTGTGTGTTGTTCCATATAATGTCAGATTTACACCATAACAACTGTAGCATTCTGAAGAGATTTCCTTATGGCACTTGTATATGCCTTTCCAGATCTATGAAATTTAAATACTTATCCTTGTTATATTCCCAATCGACTGTTTGACAAGCTGGTAATTAAACTGGAATAGATGGAACTGGATAGTAGATTTATGTTTTTGATTGGAGATTAGCTGTCTGATAAGTATGGAGAGTGATATTCCATAAGAGCAAAATCACAAGTGGTATGCCCCGTCAGTCTGCTTTGAGGCCATTGTTTTTCATTTGTATGTAAAAAAATATATTGGGAAGGGCTTGAAGTACAGTTGTCTGCAGATGATATGAAGTTGAGAATTATGAAGAGTAAAATTGATGATGCTGCCCTTGTAAATGAACTTGAATTGACTCTGAATGGGTGAATGAATGAGGATAACAGTTCAGTGTAGCAAAGTGTAAGCTTTTAAAGTTTGGGAAGCAGATAGGTGCAGAGTATAAGATTGGTGGGGGATATTTTAGAGGAGGTGGAGATGATTGAACTGGGGGTGTTAATGGATAAGGGAAATGTCAGGACATTTTACTAAAATTGTGAGGACAGCACAGTACATTATGGCAATACTGCATCAACTTATGTTTCTATCATGTATTCCTCCTTGTCCTTGTCCACTACTCTGCAATTTGCATTCCTTCAATCTGTTTTCATACTCAACATTCCAGAAACCATTGTAGTCAATTGTCTCTGAACCTTTTTCAACATCTCTTTATTCTTTTGAAAATCTGGTGACCAAATCTGTTCAGTAATAATCCATATATGGTCTGATCAAAGCCTTATACAATGGAATCATAACATTCTTAATTCAACATGTGAGTGTGCTTGTCTAGACCACTGACGTGTAGTTAATCTTAATAACTTTTATTTTTTAACCTTTTTTTTTTTGCTCGACATTTTATTCTATTTATTTTATTTTATTTTTCCATTAAATTACTTGGACTTTAATAATGGGACGTTGTTACAGACCTGTTGGATCAGTTGCTAGTAATGGAGAAATGCATCACCAAATAGAAAAGATGAATGCGAAAAGAGTAATCATATTGGGAAACTTTAATTATCCAAATGTTGATTGGATATCAGTAGAACCTCATGAGAAGAATGAAAATGCATTTATTGAGCTGTTGTGGGGCAACTTCTTCAAGCAACATGTGACAGAAGGAACTCGAGGGCAAACAGTGTTATATTTGATTATAGTGTCAGAGCCCATTTCAGTTAAAGACATAACTATTCTGCTTCTAGTTGCTGACAGTGATCATGCCGTACTCACTTGGGAAGTGACTAAGTTTATTAATGTTCCATTCAGAAAAGGTTACGTGCTGAACTACAAAGCAGGAAATTATGACCAACTGAAGAGTATACTGAGTTCAGTGGATTGGGATCGGTTGCTGGATGGAAAGAATATCGACAGTGCATGGGAAGCATTTAAACAATACTTAAATGATGCGATATCAGAATGTGATCTGAGAATTCAAAGAATAAATAGAGTACGAATCAAATGGTTGTGTAATCTACTTAAGCAAGAGATTCGTAAGAAAACGACGATGTGGAAGCATACCATTTGCATGAGGATGAAGTCCGTTATGAACGTTATAAGCAGCAGGCTAGAATAGTCACAACTGTTGTACGGAAAGCAAAGTCTGAGTATGAAAAGAAACTGGCTCTGTGTGCTAAAGACAACCCACAAGAATTCTATCGATATGCTGCAAGTAAAAGAAAGAATGAATATGAAAGAATAACTCTTATAAATACAGATGGCGTGAGGGTTACAGATGCAGAAGAGGTTGTTCAGTTAATGAGTGCCCATTTTGTTAAAAGCTGTCAACCCGGTGAATGCAACATTGAGCTCACTGTTACCTCTTCACTAGATGAAGAAACGCAGGTGTGTGAGGCCGAAGTATTAGAGCTGTTGCACAAATTGAATAAGAATTCAGCACGTGTACTAAAAGAGTGTTCAACTGAACTGACCATTCCTTTGACCAGGATGTTTAATATGAGTCTCGGAACAGAGAATATTCCGCAGGAATGGAAGGAACTTATCGTAATTTCATTGTGCAAAGGTGGTGCAAAGACTGATATATCCAACTATTGACCAATTAATATCTCAGGAGTGGTGGTGAAGATTTTGGAAAAATTTTCCAACATCTTAGGATTTGCATTCAGAAATGGATTGACAGTGAATCTCTACTTTGCAATGAACAACATGGGTTTACTAAGGGAAGGTTATGTTTTTAGCAACTTGCTCACATTCTATAACAATGCTACCATTGAACTAGATAAGGGAAAAAGATACACCATGATACTTTTGGATTTTGTTAAGGCTTTTGACAGAATACAGCATGGTAGACTGTTGTATAAATTTGAGAAAATAGGTTTGGGTTATACAATATTAGCATGGGTAAGAAGATGGCTGACTGAGTCTGCAAGGTTTAAGGTAACAAGTGGTGTACCATAAGGATCAGTGCTTGGTCCACTGTTATTCAATCTGTACATTAATGATATTGAGAAGGATTTGACAAGCGACATACAGCTATTTGCTGATGATGCAAAGATAGGTAGGGTAATCAGGAATGCTGCTGATATGCAGTACTTGCAGAATGATTTGAATATGCTGGAATTATGGGCATGGGAAAATGGGTGTCAGTTCACTGTGAGTAAATGTAAAGTCATTCACTTTGGCATGATTAGATATCCAATGTCGTATTATATTCATGGGATTAGTCTAGAAGAAACTGATGAGGCTAGGGATCTTGGAGTGTTAATAGATAGGAATTTATAGTTCAGGGGCCACGTAACAAAGATTGCAAATACAACTCAAAAGATAATTGCAATGCTGAAACGAACGTTCACATGTAAAGATAAGGATGTTATTTTGCTTCTCTACAAGGCCTTGATAAGACCTCACTTGGACTCTTGTGTATGGGTCTGGTTCTCCTGGTTTCCATTGTGATTCTGATATATTTTAGAGAGCACAAAGGAGAGTGTTAAAAATAATATCATGATTATGGAATACTGATTATGAAAACAGATGGAGAATTTGTAGACTGCAGACAGTAGCAAACAGGAGAAAGAGGGATGATATGATTGAAATTTATAAACTTCTGAAAGGGTCATACAGGATTTCAATTGATGGAATTTTTCAATTTATGGAGGGTGCGGAAAGGATGAGAGGGCATCCTCAGAAGTTGAGAATGAAGATCTCCAAGAAGGGTGCGAGGGCTATAAATTTCTCTCAGAGGCTGATGCGTGATTGAAATGGATTGCCTTTGGATGTTGTGAGTGCAAGCAGTGTGAATGAATTTGAGAATAAGTATGATAGCTATTGTGTGTGTGTGTGTAGTATGTGGCCTCCCTTCATGAGTCTCTGACTCCCTGGAGGTCTCTCTTAATAATAATAATAATAGTAATTGACCATCATTGCCATAATAAATTAATGATATCACATTGTTGAATTTTCTGTTATGTTTGCATGTGTATTTTGTTCCCAAATCAACTTAACCAAACATTATAGGTATTAGTGAGTCTTAGTTGGTGGCAAATAATATAGCCATAGGAATAGACTGCATTGTGTATAGTATTTTTAGAAATAACAGAGAAAATTGGGTGGTAAGAGGTGGGAGAGGGAGATAATTACTAATCAAAGCAGAGGAACTGAAGCCAAAACAAGAAAGAGTTCAACAAAAAGACAGTAATGTAGATGACAGGTCACTTGAGGCTGTTGATATGTAAAGGAGGCCAGCAGAGTGAAATCTGGAGTTGCTCGCTGCTATCTCACAGTAGTAACCTCAAATGGGCCGATTTTTGTTTTATTCATGTGGGAGTTCCCCTGATCTTTTACCACCCTTTAGGTCTGGTTGAGCCCTCCTAATGAGGGATTAAATATGTATTTTTTGACTGTGTGTTCACGGGGTGCAGTTTGCCTGTTCTGAGGGACGAAAAATCCGAGGTTCCAGGTGAAAAAAACCACTACCTCCATATGAGACCAGCTAACTCACCTTTAATTGAAAGAAACCAGATAAAGGTTCCTCACATCATGGATGGGAATCAAACCCATGTCTTTCCGACCAAAGGGCTTCATCTATACTGACTGAGCTACAGAGGCACTCAGTAGGCACAATAAAGATGGATGACTATATGGGGCATACCATCCACTTTGATCATTGGTTGTATTATGATAAAAGTTACAGGTGTCAAAAGAAGAATTAAATGGAATCCTGTATCACAGTTGGACGATCTAGATTATGCAGATGACATAGTCTTGATTTTATCAAAATACACTGATATAGGCAAAATTGTAAGCATTGTAGAAAACAGCTGAAAAGGTTGGTCTCAAAATAAATATGACTAAAACAACCATTCTTATATTAACAACAAATGCCACAATGGAATTAAAATTAATCAACATGCAATAAAATTTAAGAATTTTACATACTTCGGAGCTCATATTCATGCTTAAGGTGGAACTGACAGAGATATGATGCGGAGATTGGCAAAAGCAACTATTTCTTTTAGAAAATTTAATAATATACAGAAATTGCCCTGATATTACAATATAACCAAAATAAAGATCTTCAGTAGCAGTATATGGCAATATTATTATATGGATCTGGATAATTTTATTTAATGATATAATTTGAAAGTTAAATTATATAGCTTTCAAACAAAATGTGTGCATAAAATATTAACACGTTCGCTGCCAACTACGAGTATACTCGTATATCGTATATGAGCTTCACAAGCCAACTACGAGTATACTCGTATGTCGATTTACTGACCTCCTATGCCAAACACGAGTTAACCCTTAGTATAATTACCTTAATTTGGACCCTTGGGTTCTGAATAAAGCGGAGAGCACGTCTGGGGCTTGATAGAAGGGAAATAATTTCAACTAAAATATAGTATATTATGTACATGCCTCAAAAGCCAACTACGAATATACTCGCATGTCGATTACCAACCTCCTATGCCAAGCGCGAGCTAATCCGTAGTATAACACGTAATTTGTAAATCAATTTAAAAGTGATAAAAATCAATAAAAATAATAAAATGAAATCAATAAAATAAAAACCAATTTATTCAAATTACGAATGATACACTTCAAAACAATTTTCCACGCACAATGATGGTTTTTCCTGACAAACAGGACAATAATAACGTGTTTTGCGTCATTGTTTGTTTCGTGTACATACTCAGCATGGCTTTGTCGGCGAATATTTTTTTCTGTAGGTGGTAAAATTTCCAAATAATAAAGATCCCGAATCCTGCTGATAATCTGTGATGCTGTAAGCTTATCCATTCCAACAAAAACTGAGATAAATTGATCTCTAAATTTTAAAGCAGTCATTGCATTTCCAGTAATTATATTATAAAATTTATGCGCTTTTTGAATATATATATCAAGAATGCATATTACCAATTTCTTTGGCCATCTAATTGTCTTTCTTAAGGGGGAATAGTAAGAAAGCATTTGTTCAGAAAAAATCGATGCCTCACATACCCAAATTATAGTTCCTAACGATATTTGGTTTTAAATGAATTTTACCATTCTGATTTTTTGCATCAACCATTTAAAATTTGTGCATATTTGAAATGGAAAGAACTTTCCTCTTATCCTTCCATTTGCGATGATGAATTCATTAAATTCATCATCGCTCGTATTAGCGTAAACTTCTAATTCTTTATCAGTAAGTTTTCTGTTGCTGGTCATGGTGAAACTGAAGGTTTTTAGAGACTAGACGCAATAAACACATTCATCAGTGCATGTCATATATGGGTGGGGGTGATACGAGATTACTTGTAGTTGGTGTATGAAACAAAATTCTGTCTGATAAGCTGGCTACGAGATTACTCGTAGTGACCTTGAAGACGCGAAAGTGCTTGGCATGCGGGAACAAACTATGCCTGAGGAGCGTGGCAGCGAACGTGTTAAATTATAAACTGACTGAGCATATCGCCAGTGGAGTGAGGGGGGGGTGAACAGATGCAAAAGGATTGGGCATATACTAGAATGGAATGGACAGTAGAGAGATTCCAAGAGCAGTTTTGATGTTGATTCTGGAAGGAAAAGGGGATGGCCTAAATTAACTTGGTAGAGAATAACAGAAAAAGAAACAAGAATGGCTGGTTTGGAGAGAGGCAGAATTAGTGATACAAGACAGGGGTATCTCGGAAAAACATATCTTGGCTTTGATATGACTGCATCTGGACTACTGTACACAAATTGGTCTCTGGGGTTCAGAGGAGATAAAGAAGCTGTGAAAAGATTGCAAAGAAGAGTTACAAAAATGATATCACCATTATGTAATGTAGAATTACAAGGGCAGATTGAAAGTGTGTGTGTGTGTGTGTGTGTGTGTGTGTGTGTGTGTGTGTGTGTGTGTGTGTGTGTGTGTGTGTGTGTGTGTGTGTGTGTGTGTTTTGTGTGTGTGTGTGTGTGTGTGTGTGTGAACTACAGATGCTGATAGACAAGTGAAAGAGCAGTGACATGATAGAAGTCTATAAATTTCTGAAAGGCTGTTATGTAATATCGTTTGATGAAAATTTTCATTATTTGGAAAGAGGGAAGAAAACAATGGGACAACATTGAAGTTAAGTTTGTGTGCAGTAAAGAAAAGGATGAGAGCTAGATTTTTTTTTCACGGAGGAGTAGGTGGAACAATTTGCCTGTTAAATTGGTGAGTGTATGTACAGTGGTATCTCACTAATCCGAACCCTCCAGTAATCCGAACAGGGGTTTGAAAGAAAAAAGTTTTATTTATTATGTATATTATTTCTGGGAAAACTCCCATGTTACTCCTCATTATAAACTATTATAATACAGCTATATCGCCTGCTTCAGTTTAGGAGTACCCCTGTTTAAATGTCATTGGCTATTTACTCATGGGTTCTTAGGGCATTATGAGTGTAGATGTACTAAAAAGTATATGTAGCTTAAGGAATAGAAATTGCACATACCTTTTTCTGGGTGTTGTGGCTTTTCCTCTGGGGAAGGGGAAAGGTGGTTGACGGGGTGTGGACGTCCACACCCCGTCAACCACCTTTCCCCTTCCCCCTCCCTATTTTAAAAAATTAACCCTTTCACTTTTTCCCCACCCTATATAAAAGTATATGTTTCTACATATTACGAAAAAAACCCGGGTTTTTCTAACTTATTCTACCAAACTGCCTACCCCCCCCACACACACACACTCTGCAGTTCTCGACATCGCAGACAGAGGAAAAGCCACAACACCCAGAAAAAGGTATGTGCAATTTCTATTCCTTAAGCTACATATACTTTTTAGTACATCTACACTCATAATGCCCTAAGAACCCATGAGTAAATAGCCAATGACATTTAAACAGGGGTACTCCTAAACTGAAGCAGGCGATATAGCTGTATTATAATAGTTTTATTTATTACGTATTATTATTTTGTGTATTATTATTTTTATTTAATAATTATTATTTTAACTATTATTATTTATTTTATTATTATTACAGTAGAGTATTTTTTCACGTTGTCGATTGTACGGTTATACTGTAGGTCTATTTTGATTTATTGTATGTTCACGTTTGCCTGGGAAGCCGTCGAACCTGAAGCAATTCGAGCGTCATAGAAAAAACTGTGGCCTTCTAGAATTTACCAAGAGAGGAAAATTCCAATCATGCATAATTTGTTTAAAAATATAAATCCAGATGTTGAAATTTCACAAATAAATGTTACGGAATGGAAAAAGAGTAACACATATAGAGGCAGTTGACAGTTTTAATATGTGTGTAGAATGGGATAAGCAGAATGATACGCCATTCCACAAAATTTTATTGCTAATGCAGCTCTGAGAAGAAGCATTCAAAAAAAGTTTAGCTTCCAAGAAGCAAAAGAAAATCAGTGATTTTTTTACAAAGAAATAAAAAAAAAACTGTTTTGTGTTATTTTGTGAAACTTTTTTTGTGGGTTGTGTACAAGAAAGTAATATTTTTTACACAAATTAAGTTATGTACTGATAGCTTTTTTATTGCAGTTTTATTAAATCAGAATCCTCAACAATACAGGTACATACAAACTAAATTTTTTGCTAAAATAAACTTGTGTACTGTTTTATTTTTTAAGTTTTACATTGCAGTATAGTAGCTTTTTTTCTATCGGATACTACATTTATTTACAGAATTAAATTGATGTACCATTAGAATCTGATTATTTTTGTCTTATACGCTAGTTATTGTTCTCTCTTGGGCGAAAATTCACTAATCCGAACTTTTCGTTAATCCGAATGAGCACGGTTTTTATTAGTTCGGATTAGCGAGATACCACTGTAGTGCGAATGAGTTTAAGAGATCTAATAGATGGTGTAGTTGATTTATGGCCTCTCTCTCAATGAGTTCTCTACTCACCAGAGGCGATTGTTAATAATAATAATATTTTCCAGGCACCGGTAATGGGAGAATTTCATCTTTTGGAGAATGAATAAGGGAAGTTAGTTTTATTATTGGTTTATAAGAAATTTGGTATTTATTGGGTTTTTTTTTAATGTTTTCAGATACTGCTTTGATATAAGAAACTACTACAGCTGGGGAGTGATATAATGGCTCTCTGCTAGTTTGTTTACTATTAGAAATGGAGCATACAACCTGTTTATTTTATTAGATTTGTAACTATTATTAATGAAATTATTGGAACAAATTCTAATTCTAGTTTGTCTTGTTAGTCTGTGTCATGTATTCTGTGTTATGATACAAAAGCCCAGTCAAATATAGTATTAGTTTAGTTTATTTATCCTCCTGAAAGAAGCATAGTAAAATGTACATTAAACTAGAACACACTGAAAGTTAAATTGCTCTATAATCTCCATGTGGGATTTATACTAGATTTAAACTTTCAGTATAGTTATATATTTGATGCAATGGATGTACTTGACTATGTGAGATAATAAAAGAAATCATCAGGTACATAGCATGAAAAGAGAAATACAAACATATGCTGCTTGAAAAGTCAACGGACACCATAGTATGAGGAACAAACAACCCTGATGTCCACCTTAATAAGATTTAGGACCTCCTTTCACTGCAATGACTGCATCAATTCTATGGGGCATACTTTCCACAAGCATACAATAGTGATCAATGGTAATTTTTGACATACTTCCTGTAGGCATGTAATGTGGTCCTGGACAACTGTGGGGTGGACATCCCTGGACCTCACTCAATGCTCCAGTTCATCCCACCGATGTTCAATTGAGTTGAGATCAGAACTCTGTGGAGGCCAGTCTAGTTTAGTGACATTCATGTCCACAAGCCACGCAGTTACAGCAGCAGCTTTATGACATGGTGCATTGTCCTGCTGAAAAAGACAATGGTTAATTCCATAGAAACAACACAAAGTAGGAAACATTGCATCCAGAGTGTTTGTGGCACCATAAACAGAGGTCGAAGGCTAAACCAGGAAAAACAAGCCCATACGATCAACCCCCTCCCCCAACTCTGAATTTCATAGTTGAGATTATGTACTCATGTAACAGATATTCACCGAGCATCCATCATACCCACAGCTGTCCATCTGCTCAGTAGTGGGTGTAGGGTGATTTTGATTTTTTACTCCATGACATAGCTTTCCAAGCTTCCATGTCCCACTGTACACTCTCTTTGCATCATTGACAACAATGCTTCATGTTGTCAATGATGCAAAGAACAATATATAAGCTCCACATTATTGTAGTCCTACCATGGAATCCCATGTTGTGAGCCTCAGTATAGAATGTTTTTGTGCACATTTGTGTTCTAGTAGATGCCAGGAACTCCGCATTCAATGTGTCAGCTGATGAACGGCAGTTTTTACGTTATCCTTCTTAGCACCCTACAGTCATGTTCGGTGAGTGTGGCAGGTCATCCACTGCAGGTAATGCTTGCAGTTGACTCTCTGCACTACCATCTCAGTATGGCGTCATTGATTGTTGACCTCAGATGGCCCAGTGTATCAACAGTTTGCTGAACAGATAGGCCTGAATCATGACATCATATCACAATGCCTCTTTCAAACTCCATCAGTTCAGTTCTTGCAGCCATTTCACTTGGACACAGTTTCACTGACTTGGGAGCAGGGGCGGCTCATGCATAGGCACTGCGGAACTGCAGCACCCCCCAATTTTTCTCGATATATAAATATATTTATTAGTGTATTTATATATTTGCTTGTAATATTTAATTTTATCATCAATCCTATACAATTCTCTTATTTTGTATAAAAAATAATAAAAATCCATCTTGTAGCACTTAGAAGGGCAAAGGACGCTAGCAGCACTGTTTACCACAGTGTCATATTGCTACACGAGCAAGCATATACACGTCATAGTGAGATGCGAGCTATTAGCATAATGCGGCACTGTCCATCATGCTGTTCCACTGTTGTTTATATGCAGTTTGCGGCATATAAAGTAGAGTGTTCGTAGTGCTTATCGTGTTTACTCCATCTCCTTAAATATTTGGACATTACAATTAAAGACATAACATTTGTTATAGTTTTTATTTTAGAACATTATTGGGATTATGATAATGGATTTTATTTTTAAGTAATTTTGAATTATACTAAACTATCCTTTTATCGATAATAAACATTTTTTCATGAAACAAAACAAGAAGAATATATTTTATTTTTGAGTAATTTTGAATTATAACAAACTGTATAATTTTATTGATAATAAACAATATTTTTTCATGTTTAATTTTTTTTTTTTTTTTTTTTACCATAATTTTGATATTTTATCCAAACACGTATATACTGCACTTACAGTGTGTATGTATATTTCGAAAGTTGCAGCACCCCCACGATTTCAAGCCATGAGCCGCCACTGCTTGGGGAGAATCATATTCCTCCAGTTTATACCAGCTACAAACACATGACTCATTACATGGCATGATGCACCTTACCCATGGGAGATGTCTGTTGCCTTCTTTCAAAGCAGCACATACATTACAAGAGAACTACAGGTATAAATTAATTTGCAAATGTATTGCTGACATTTGAAGGCATTCTTATGTATGCCATAGTATTGTTGGGCACATTCACGTGGGCATGATCTCATGTTCACCAAAGCTGGGTAGCTGAATAGTGACAATCAGATAGGTTATATGCATGGATAGGCTTGTGTGTTTGTCAGACATGTTGTAATAGGTTTCACGGTATGATAAGAATACAGATGGTTAAGAAAATAACTATTTATTAACTTAAAAGCTAATATTTTGCTGGTATTATATCCAGCATCTTCAGAGCACACAACACAAAGTTTCTTACAAATGCAAGACATTTGTAACAAACTTAGACTATATACTAAGACTTATAAGACTTAAAGACTTATACTAGCCTCGCTGTTACACCGGTAACAGTGGGGCTAGTATAAGTGATTGCAGCGTGCAACACAAGACTAAAGTCTTAATATGGCGCCATCTAGGTTTAAAAAAAAAAAAATTTCAAGTTTTGAAATAGTAGTCCAAATGATGGTCTTAGAAAGTTTGAAAAAATATAAATTAAAAAATAAAAGTAATAAATATTAATTTGGTCTTAGGATGACTGTCTTCCAAATCTTTGGTAGATTTATACAGCCATACTTGTTAAGGTTTGGTGTATGTTTTAAGGCTTCTGTTGATTCCAGGAACAACCTCTCTGACTTGTAGAAGCTTCTGTGCATTACTTTGTTTCTTTCCAATTGATCCTGTGTGCAGGGGTATCCAAAGCATGGTCTGCCAGACCCGACTTACCATAGCGAAAGTGTCGGATATATTTTTTGTGTTCACTGAAGCGGATGTCTACATTTCTTCTTGTCTGTCCATAGTAGGCTTGATGGCAAGAACAGGGCACTTCATACACACCTGGATGTGATAAAGGAGTGCATTTGTCCTTAGGTGAATGGATGAGAGTTGCTAATTTGATATAAGGTTTTAAATACTGTGCATAGTTGGTGTTTGTTAAGCACCCTAGATATCTTTTCAGATGTGCCTTTAATGTATGGGATGGTGATGGTTTTGTTGTAGTCTTCTGTGGTAGATAGAGGGGATTTATGGGTAGCATTTAGTATGTTATCTATTTTATGGGGATTATAACCATTGATTAAGAAGGTTTGACGTAGGTGAGAAAGTTCAGTAGTGAGAGCAATGTCATTCGAACAGATTGCTCTAGCTCTATGGGTTAGTGTTTTTAAGATACCATATTGTTGAGAAGGGTGATGGTGTGATTGTTTGTGTAAGTTGAAAGTTTATTTTTCACTTGGTTAGAGTATAATAAATTTAGTTTAATCCTTTATCCAAGTGTGAGCAAACAAAGTTTGCGCCTGAAAGTATCTTCAGGACTGGGGTAAGGTGGAACAACACCAGGGCACCCCTTGCAAAGGTGGAGCAAGATACCAACACTCCTATCTCAGTATCTCCCATAATGCAAAGCACATCTCCTTGCGGATATGTCTAATGTTATGCATTAAGGGAAGGGCCACAACCCCAACTAGTTTCGACCTTTATTGAGGTCTCTTCAGTGGGAGCCAGGCCCAAGTGGAGATACCAGGCAGCATTAGCAGGTCATCTCTACCTATAGGAGTTGCCAAACTGACCAAGTGAAAAATAAACTTTCAACATCTTTCTCTAAATCCAGAGTAATTTATTAATAAAGGGTGGCACACCATTTGGCAACTCCTATAGGTAGAGATGACCTGCTAATGCTGCCTGGTATCTCCACTTGAGCCTGGCTCCCACTGAAGAGACCTCAATAAAGGTCGAAACTAGTCTGGGTTGTGGCCCTTCCCTTAATGCATACCATTAGACATATCCGCAAGGAGATGTGTTTTGCATTATGGGAGATACTGAGATAGGAGTGTTGGTAGCTTGCTCCACCTTTGCAAGGAGTGTCCTGGTGTTGTGCCACCTTACCCCAGTCCTGAAGATACTTTCAGGCGCAAACTTTGTTTGCTCGCACTTGGATAAAGGATTAAACTAAATTTATTATGTTTGTGTAAGTATCTCCCTGTATGTGTGGGTTTCTATAAACTGAAAATGATAAGGAACCTTCTGGAAGACGTGTGATCAGCATGTCCAAGAAGGGCAGCCAGTCATTGGCTTCTAGTTCCATTGTAAAGTGGATTTTAGGGTGCTGGCTATTTAAATGCACTAAAAATGTATTCAGTGTGTCTGGGCCATGTGGCCAAATAGCAAACACATTGTCAACGTAGCGTAGCCAGAGACGTAGGTTTGAGAGTGGCTGTGTTGATAGCTAATTTTCCAGATGTTCTATATAGAAGTTGGCTAAGGGGGGAGAAAGGGGTGAACCCATAGCTGTCCCATCTAATTGTTTGTATATTTTCCCCTTCCATGTAAAATAACCTGCCTGTACTGTGAATTTAAATAGCTGAAATATATCTGGGGGAAATTGTGAATTTAGTAAGTTAAGTGTTTCAATCAGTGGTACATTAGTGAATAATGAGGTGATATCAAAACTCACCATTAGGTCTGAACTATTTAAGGTGTGGTTTTCTAAAATACTTTTTAGGTGGGTAGAATTTTTAAGAAAAGAGGGAGAATTGTTTGTGTAAGTGGTTAGTAATTGTGCTAAATGTTTAGCTAGTTTATATGTAAGACTGTTTATACTATCTACAATAGGACGCAAAGGTGTACTTTGTTTGTATATTTTAGGAGCACCATATATTCTGGGTGCTTTAACGTGCAAAGGTTTGAGTTTTTTGACAATTTCTTTAGGCCAAAGTGATTTTGTTCAGTAACTTGCACACCTTATTCTTTTGTGAGTTGGTGGGATCTCGATCTATGATTTGATATGTAGACCGGTCTTGGAGCAGTGCATGCATTTTACTTTCATATTCTATTGTATCCATTACTACAGTGGCATTTCCTTTGTCTGATTTGGTTATTGTAATGTGGTTATTATTGCGTAGTTCTTTTAGAGCTATTATTCTTTATGTGGGATATTATTTTTGGGAGGCTTAGAATGGATAAGGATATTGGCCACGTCTAACCTAATATTATTGGCTATGGCTGGAGGCAAGTGGTAAATCCCACGTTCAATGGAAGCCATTATTTTGGTTTTAGGCACATCTTTTGGAGTAATGGCAAAATTGTGTCCAAGACTTAATGCACTCGTGGCCTCTTTGGATAAGGTTGTCGATGATAGGTTCACAACGATGCCATCTTGATGAAATTGCGGCTGCTGTGTAGCATTGCTGGATGATTTCAAATTTTTTCCAGTGTCGGTTTTTAACTTTAGCAAATTCTTTATTGGCTGTAGAGTCGGAGATTCTATCCAAAATATCCCATATTTTGCGGGTTCAAAATGTCAGATAATATATCACGAAGTACACTGATCAAGGAATTTCTTTTTGAAAGTTCTCGGCGAGTAGCGTATACCTGTTCCCGTAATAGTGCTAAACTCGCTCTTTTATAAATGCATTGGGCTTTGGCCGAGTGAAACTTGTTTCTAATTTTTATACAGTTTTGTATCTCGGCACCTTTTTAAGAAGGCTAACCTGTTCAGTTGCTGCGCCAATTTTACTTTCCACTTACCGTATTGTCGTGCCTTACGTACGATGTTATCTCCGTGAAGAATATTTATACGTGTGGATAGGCTTATATGTTCGTCAGACATGTTGTAATAGGTTTCATGGTATGATAAGAACACAGATGGTTAAGAAAATAACTATTTATTAACTTAAAAGCTAACATTTCGCTGGTATTATATCCAGCATCTTTAGAGCACACAACACAAAGTTTGTTACAAATGCAAGACAACCACAATCCTGTGTAACAGTGGGGCTGGTATAAGTGATTGCAGCATGCAACACAAGACTAAAGTCCTAATATGGCACCATCTAGGTTTAAAAAAAAAAAAATTCAAGTTTTGAAATAGTAGTCCAAATGATAGTCTTAGAAAGTTTGAAAAAATATAAATTAAAAAATAAAAGTAATATATATTAATTTGGTCTTAGGATGACTGTCTTCCAAATCTTTGGTAGATTTATACAGCCATACTTGTTAAAGTTTGGAGTATGTTTTAAGGCTTCTGTTGATTCCAGAAACAACTTCTCTGACTTGTAGAAGCTTCTGTGCATTACTTTTGTTTCTTTCCAATTGATCCTGTGTGCAGGGGTATCCAAAGCATGGTCTGCCAGACCCGACTTACCATAGCGAAAGTGTCAGATATATTTTTTGTGTTCACTGAGGCGAATGTCTACATTTCTTCCTGTCTGTCTGTAGTAGGCTTGATGGCAAGAGCAGGGCACTTCATAGACACCTTCATAGACACAGCAAAATATTAGCTTTTAAGTTAATAAATAGTTATTTACTTAACCATCTGTGTTCTTATCATATCGCGAAACCTATTACAACAGATAGGTTATAGCTTATGAATGTGATTAGATAGTGCACTGGCTTTATTTCTGCCATACGTGATGTCTCTCACTCTCTCGCCTGTTCTCCCATACATAACCTAACTGATTTCTCCATCTGACAAAATTATGGCACACAGTTACACCAAAGACAATAAACTCCTGGATACTTCAGGCTGTCATGTTTTGTTGTAGGTGTAACTGCAACGTACCGTGTTTTGGTCATTCAGAAAAATCCATTAAGTTACGTATGGGAGAACATGTGAGAGATATCCTTATGGCAGAAATAGAGGCATCACACTATGTAATTGCTTTTTTTTCATTCTGCTCACCCCAATGTTGAAGATTCTGTTACCTCATCCAGTTAGCTGGAGAGAAGAATTGTGAAATCAACAGAAATTGTTCTTAATCCTGTCCATCTTAACACTAACCTTAGCAATAACCTATCTGATTGTCACCCTTCAGCTGCCTGCATGAATGTGCCCAATACTATGGCATCCAGAATGCCTTCAAATGTCAGCAATATGCTTGCAAGTAAATTTATAGCTGTTCTCTTATAATGTATATTTTTGTAATTGTATCCAATGAAGTCTTCTAAGAAGACAAAAGTAGTTGGCATTCAAATAATAAATGAAAATTATATATATAAGGTTTAGAGGTACAGGAGGAGAGTGTATCTCAAATACTGAGTACTCTGGATGTCAGTAAAGCTGTGGAACTGGAGGGTATTTCACCACGAGTTTTGAAAGAATGTGCTAGGGAACTGACAGTGCCTTTGACCTGGCTTTTCAATGAAAGTCTAGCTGCGGGAAAGGTGCCCATGGAATGGAAGGAAGGTAAGATAGTGCCATTGCATAAGGGCAGTAGCAAACTGGAAGTGTCTAATTATAGGCCAGTTTGTGTATCATCGGTAGTTAGTAAGATCTTGGAGAAGGTCATCTGCCCAATGCTGTATACGATCCAAGGACCGTATACAGCATTGGGCAGAGGAGGGTAATGTTATCTGTGAGAGTCAACATGGATTTGTGAAGGGGCGCTCTTGTTTTAGCAATATGCTAGCCTTTTATGATAAAGTTACAAGAGCATTAGATGAGGGAAAGGCATATACTGCCATTTTCTGCGAAGGCATTTGACAGGTGCCACGTGATAAATTAGCTGATATTTAAGTTGTAGCACATGAGTCTGGATGTCAGATTGGTCAACTGGATTCAGGATTGACTGTCCGATAGGTATCAGAGAATTGTGTATGGTGGGGCAGTTTCAAAGAAGCAGAGGGTTACAAGTGGGGTCCCACAGGGCTCAGTATTGGGACCTATATCGTTTAACCTTTAAATCAGTGACATTGTCAGTGGATTGCAAGGGGATATTCAGTTGTTTGCAGATGATGTGAAGCTGGGAAGGGTTGTTAGTAATAGTACAGATGTGGTAGTCATGCAAGAGGATTTGAATAAGCTAGACAGATGGGCAAATGAATGAGGGTATCAATTTAATGCAACAGAATGTAAGGTCTTGAGGTTTGGGAAACATCAATGGGACACTGCATAATCTATGGGAGGAGTTATATTGGAGGGAGTAGGGGAGACAAGAGATCTGGGGTTGATGATTGATAGAAACCTGAAATTTAGGGGACGTGTTGAAGGTAACACAGAGGATTACTGCAATAATGAGAAGGACGCTGACCTGCAGAGATAAAACAGTTATCATTCCGTTATATAAGATCCTGATCAGACCACACTTGGACTATTGTTCTCAGATTTGGTCCCCAGGATTTGAAGGGGATAAATTAACTGTGGAAAGGGTACAAAGGCAGATGACAAAGATGATTTCAAGACTGTACAATGATAGTTATGAGGATCGGCTGAGGGAATGTGGACTGCAGAGTTTGGTGGATAGAAGAAGGAGAGGTGATATGATTGGGACTTTTAAACTGTTGAGAGGTGGTTACAGGGTTGACACTGGGGAGTTCTTTTGCTCGGTTGAACAGCAGGAAGGAGTGATGACAAGAGGCCATCTCTGGAAGTTACGAAAGGAAACTGTGAGCAAGAGGGTGAGGAGTGATTTCTTTGCACGGAGGATGGTTGAACCATGGAATGCATTGCCTGATGGAGTGGTGAGAGTGGTCAATGAGTTTAAGGAGTGGTATGATAGACTTTCTGTTTCTTAGGAAGGATCTCCCACGATGAGTCTTTTGACTCCATGGAGACCTGAATAATAATATATATATACAAGGTGTCCCATAAATTTGTAAAAATTTCAATAATTCCTAAAAATGGGTATATTAGAATGCAGTTTGCACGAAAGAATCACATCACAAGAAGGGGAATTTTTTTTGACAGGGAAAAAATTTAGTTCCAATTTTCACTGATAGACTGCATTACCACATGCCTCATTTGTGAGATTTGCCTCATTTATGTGCAAATGAGAGTCCTATAAAATGCAAGGTGTACTGCTGTCAGTTCATAATGAATGTATGCGAATTCCCAGTCTTTGGAACAGAAAATTGTTTTTGTGAAAAGAAAGGTTTGTCGTTGTGATGCTGGATGTTGCGTTAAACTTGTAGCCACACAATCTCTTCACCATCTGTTATCAAGTGATACCACTAAGTGGGAGAAATTTGCAACATGGGCTTTGACAATGTATTGTTAGTAATGTTGTTTTAAATAAGTGGAGAATCAGCAGCAGAAGCTTTTATGAAAGTATTGAATGCAGAAAAGAATGAAGAAGGGTCGAGGTTCTATCACTCCTACTGGACTACAGTCTCTAATAGAACATTTCAAGTAAACTGGAAGATTATCAGATTGTCCTTGCACCAGCAGACCAGTGTTATCTGAAGTCCGTACCAGCACTGTTGTATCATAAGTTGTATCACAAATGAATGCCCTAGCAGCACAAGCAATGAGCAGCTACGCAGTGCACGTCAAGCTGTGAGAATCATGGACATATCACCTCCATATTCCACAACCTTCATTGTGTGTTAAACTTGTAGCTACACAATCTCTTCACCATCTGTTACCAAGTGATACCACTAAGTAGAAGAAATTTGCAACATGGGCTTTGACAAAATTTGCAGAAGATTCACAATAGCTGTAGAACATTTTCTGGACAGACAACGTGACAAAGTGCATTTTTCGATGCACAGGACAGTTAATATGCATAAATGTCAAATTTGGGTGCAGTATAAGACACACTCCTACAAAAAGGAGCCATTGCATTCACTGCATCTTACAGTTTGGTGTGGTTTCACTGCATTCACCATTGTCAGTTCCTTTTTCTTTGAAGGGCCATGTGCAACAAGGAACTGAAAGACATATTCAGTAAATGCACAGTGCTATTTGCAACTGCTATGCGCAAACATGGTATACCATGCTTGTGGGAAAAAATGTTCTTCACACAATTGTGAAAAACAACCCCCCCCCCCAAAAAAAAAAATAAATAAATAAAATTCTGTATTAAATCTGTATGTGCCATGAATTAAGTCCTATACAAGAAATTTATAATCTCCTTTTTTCTACATGTCTGTCATCTGCATTATTGCTATAATCTACTGTAAATCTTCACAATTTTAGCAGTTGATCTCCTAAATTTTAGAACTTATCCGCTATCACCCCAAGATTCCTTATATCCTCAGTTTCTTGTAAGATGTAAGGTGTCATATCATCTTCCAGTTGGTGACTCTCACCAACTGGAAGATGTTTATCTGGGTGGTTCCCAGCAGTATAAGGACTTCTGTAAGGAAAATGGTATATGTGGAACAACAAGGCTGCTGATTATGAGAAGCTTAGGAGACAGCTTACAGGTGTACCATGAAATGAGGAGTTGGCTGGAAAGGAGATCAGTGCTGCTTGGGTGATATTCAAAAACTATTTAGTAGTAGAAGCAATGTCTAATTGTATTCCAAGGGTCAGAACGTTAAATAAAGTGGCTTTGAAATGGATGAATGAAGAGATTAAGCATGCGATACAGAGGAAAAAGATATTTTATGGAGGCAACATAGAAGTGGTAATAATTAATTCCATGAGGAATACAAAGAACAGGCAAGGAGAGTGACTTGGCTGGTAAGCATTGCAAGCGTTCAGTATGAGCAGCTGTTGGCTAATGAAGCCAAAAAAAAAAAAAAATGATTATGGTCGAGTGGAACTGATTGGCAAAAATGGTATAAGAACAACTGTTGCAGGGGATATAGTTTATATATTTAATGAGCAGTTCATAAAGTTATTTCATTCTTGTGAATGTGATATCATGGAGAGTTTGACAGCAGTGGAGATGATGAGGAGAGACTGACTGTAAGTGATGAAGTGAGATATATAGGGAATTGATCAAATTTGATGTTAATGAGGCTGTGGGACTTGATAATATATCACCACGTATTTTGAAGGAATGTGCCATGGAGATGACATCTGCCTTGACATATCTGTTTAATATGAGTCGTACATTGTATCAAGTTCCAGAGAAGTGGAAGCAAAGCAAGATTCAGCCATTTCATAAGAGAGGTGACAACTCAATCATGCAAATATAGGTCTATCTGTGTGTCAGCTATTGTAGTTAAAGTTTTGGAGTGGCTGGTGAGAACCAGGATCCAGAATTGGTTGGACAACAGTGGTTATCTATGATGGACGGCATGGATTTGCTAAAGGGAAGTCATGTTTTAGTAATCGACTTACTTATTACAATAAGCTGACAGCTTCATTGGACAGAGGAGTTGGATACACAGTAGAATACTTAAATTTTGTAAAGGCTTTTGATAGATTACTGCATGATAAGTTAATAGTCAAACTAGAGCAGATGGGTTTGGATATTGGATTAGAGATTGGCTATCAGATAGCCAAATGGCGTTTGCTTTCCCTTCTTTGCTACAGAGTACAGAAGGAGACAATCCTCTTAATAAATTATTTTACTTTGTGGTCATTAACCTCCCAACCAGCCAGGATGTCTATAGATGTCCAGCTAAATCTGGATACGATGCATGCTATCTGTTGAAAGAACATGGATAAGAAGTGCAATTTGGCCAGCATGTCCATTAGAAGGTGTGATAATCCCTCACGCTGAAGAGAGCACTTAATCAGATTATCTCAGGCTCATAGCTTTGACTCAGTTACCTATAACAAGAAATGCAGTTCCTTGATCTATGCTGGGTAACTGAATTTTAGTTATATTGGATAAACTAAAAATATAGAAATTATTTTTATTTTCTCTTTTTATTGTACAATACAATTTTAATGCCTGGACAAAATAAAGATCCTAGCCTAATTTATTCACTTAAATATTGCATTACCTTCCAGAACCGATTTAATTTTTTTGCTAATTTTTTCTAATCGCTTACTCCACAAAACATTTTCTTTGTTCTCGAAGAAATTAATTCATGATGATTATTTGAAATATTATTTAAAAAAACCGGCTGCCGACATTCGAGATTATGTTATATTTTTGTTCAAAATCATGATTCGAAGAATACTTCACAGATTTCCTGAAGGACCTGCTTGAGCAACTTTGTTTTATAGAGAATAATGAAATTCTTTAAACATATCAGTAAATTTTTTTTCTTTATATTGTAATCTACTGTTCTTTGCACTTTCATCTTCTTGGTTTCCCTGTATAATTGGTCATTACAAAATAAAATTAATGGTTATGATTTAAATTGATATGTATATATTTTCTGCTAGTTCAGATATTATGCTCCAAATTTATAATAAGCAATACTTTTGCTTATATATATATATATATATATATATTTAAATTACAAAGTTTTGTATTAAAAATTTCCACTATAAAAATTCGACAGATATATGACAATATTATTGTCATATTTCTTTTTCTCGTGTGGGAGGAAAACGGTAAAATGCCACTTTTGTAATTGTATCAGATGTTATAATGGCAAAAATAGTAAGGAAAAAAATCATTTGTACTTTCTTTTCAAAACACAAAGAGAGAACATTGTAAATTCACCCAATGAAAAAGAAAATACTCCATATTTTTCTTGTGTTATCTGATTGTTTTCTTGTAGTACAAAGAAGAAATCACTGCACATAAGATGGTATAATACAAGAGGGCAAAAATCTGTAGATTGATTACACTATAGCTGATAGACAATTCATGCCAGAAAAATTATTTATCCAAGAGTTCTAACATCAGCAGATATAACGACATTTTCTTCTAGTTTAGATACGTGGCATTAATGAAGTAGCTAAACCTTTGTTACTATTTACACTAAAATGAATGGGTATGTTCCCCAAGTGATTTAAGTTCATAACAGTTGTCTTGCGAACAATTTATAAAATAAATTCTCTGAAATATCTGCAAATTGAATAAGTCTTCAATATAACCTTCCTGCCCTCCCCAAAAAATAAGATTATGTGAAGTATATGCTCCTTTTCTTTTAAAATAATTCAAGTCCTCTTTTTCAAGATAATTATATGAAATAATTTATAATTTTTCGATAATAAAAATGAAACTGGTCATTATAAATTAAGAACTTATTTCAGCATAAATACTGTATTAGCCTGTAAAAGAAATGTCTATATTTTTTTCTATGTTAGGATGTCTACTAATCAACAATTGAAAACGAAACACGACATTCTTGATGTATCTTGCACTATAGCTTGAGGCACTTTAGTGTCCCTTCTAGCTAAGCGTTCTCGATTTTCTTCCTCAATAGCACCACTGAGAGTAATCTAAGCCTTTACCTTTCCCTCCAGCTAAGAGGATTACTACAAGTATTTCTAAGACGTAGATTACTTCAGAAATAGCAACCAGAAACATAAGTAGAAGTAAAAATATTTAGATTATTTTAAGAAAAAGAAACTAAAATAATACTAGTGAACTTTTTTTTGTGTAGTATGCATATAAACAATTTTATGTGGTGGAAATATAGCATAGTATTTCTAAAATTTCAAATCATTTCAGCAGACAGTAGAACAGCTGGTTTTAGATTGCAAAGAAATAGTACAGAATTAGAAGCTTCAGGGTACAACAATATTATTGTCTTATTTCTTTTGTCGAAACGGTAAAATGAAGTAATAGATTTTGAATACTATCTGGAAATGTTTTCGAACCTGTAGAAATTTAGAGTGGTTATGTAATTGAATTCCAGGAGAGGATAAGGATGGGGGGGGGGGGTAAGCATTAGCAAATCTTCAAAATGAGCATAAATTTTGAATTATTCTGTATATGATATCCTTCATATGATATTTTCAACATATCTACAGTGGTTACGCACTGGATATTATAGTAATGTGCATCCTACAAAAAAAAAAAAAAAAAAAAAAAAAGAAAGAAAGAAAAGGCGAAGAATCCCTGCTAAAACATCATTGGATATAAATTTTCGATACTAAAAAGATTCACAATCGGAAACTGAGTTATGCAATATAACATCGTTTGTTGTTCATAAAACAAAAAAAAAAAAAAAATTCGTTTCTAGAACTGAAATGTGATAATCCATATAACGGTATTTTGCTAGGAAAGAAAGCAAAAGGTCATATTTATTTCAATAAATATTATTTAAAAATATAAATATGTGACATATGTTCAATGCAAACATCTGAAAATTCGCGAAAAAAGTTGTTTCTATATTGGAACAACCAGTGCAACTGTTCCGTTGCAGTGATTTGAAGAATAAATTTATAATACAGCAAATTTGCTACTACTAAATAGATTCATTGCAAAGGCTGATCGATGGTCATTTCAGGATTGATTATTTTTGCACATGTAAAATTCGTTTCAATTTTTGGGAAGAAACACAATAAATCATTTTAGAGGCAAAAAGGTTAAATATTTTAGGACAGTAAAGAAAATTCCAAGTAAAACAGTGTGTGTAAAGACAGGTGGCACTAACAGTTAATCCACAAATGCCGTAAAGGGATTAACAGTGGAGGGAGGTAATGGCATGATGAAAGGTACAATGCCGATGAAGTTTTGATCCATGCAATGCTATGGTGGGCTGAATATTTCATCCACCTCAGCCGGTAGGAAGGTTAAAGACGTGTGGTAAGGCAGACACACTATTGCATGATGAATTTTGGGAGGAAAATTAAATTTATACTTGTGATAAAATGCGCTCGTAAACTTTAGCCCCTCTTTCCTCGCTCTTTTTTGAGACAACCGAGAAAGCCCCTTACAGAGGTAGGACGGTAAAAAGAGGAATGAGAGGTTTCAGCTTCAAGGGAATTGATACATACAGCCATTACACATTAATGATATTTGGGAAGATTTGGATGTGGATATTCAATTGTTTGCAGATAATGCAAAGTTGGGATGAACTATGAGGAGTAGAGCAGATGTACTCACCTTACAAGAAGATTGGGTGAATGGACATGGGATGGAGATGCTAGTTCATTATTACAAAATGTAAGGTTTTAAAATTTGGGAAACAAAGATGGGATGTAGAATTTATACTTGGTTGAGATACATTGTTGGAGGTGGAGGAAATAAGAGATCTTGGAGTGATGTTGAATTAGGATCTAAAATTTGGAGGACACATTACCAAAACTATGAGGACAACACAACGAATTCCGGTAATGATGTGGAGGACACTGACTTGTCAAAGTAAGGAGATTTTTGTTTCCATGTATAAGGCCTTGATTAGGCCACATATGGGTGCACAGATTTGGTCACCTGGTTTTCAAAAGGACAAAGAGATGTTGGAAAGGGTCCAGAGGTAACTGACTATGATAGTTTCTGATTTCTGGAATGTCAAATATGAAGAAGGGTTGAGAAGATGCATCTAGTGGATAGGAGGAAGAGAGGTGATATGATAGACAAGTACACAGTGATGAGGTTGTTATAAGATCAACGTTGAACAGGTTTATCATAAAATTGTAGGAGATCAGGGGAGAACAAGAGGTCATCCCATGAAGGGTGTTTGAGACAGAGCTAGTCTTGATACCACTTTTTGATACCACTTCGTACCATGTGTGGGTTGGGAAGAAGGTACTTGTTCACATTCATATACAGTCATTCAAATCTCTTGTAAGAGATTTGAATGACTATATATTGTATTCCTTAGGGAACGCATCAAGGAGAAGACTGTTCCATAGTGTAGCAGTTGCAGGGATGAAGGAGAAGGAAGAAGAAACTTGTTCTGTGGGTTTCAAAGTGCACTGTGTAGAGATGTTGAGCAGCAGCTGCACATGTTCCAACGAGCTTAGTATTAAGTGGGGGGGCATTATTGATGCTAAATAATGAACATTTTCCATGGAAATATTTGTAGAAAACGCATAGTGCAGACACCGATCATCTGCGTGAAAGTGGGGCAAGTGAGTTGGTAAGAGATGGGTCATTAATAAGTCTGACTGCTCTCCTCTGTATTGAGTCGAGCATTTTGAGGGAGCAGTATTCAATGGTTGGGCAAATTTCTGATTTGTATAAGGTTAACAGCTGTTCAGGGGTGAAGTAACGTCCTGAGCAAAAGAGAAATCCTAGTTTTTTAGAAGCTGGAGATGCAGTGGTTGTTATGTATTTATGCCAGGAGAGGCTTGATGTCAGTGTAATTCCAAGAAGAGAAATCGCAGGTTGTCTGGAAATTTGGGTGTTGTCAAAAATAATACTGGGAGAAAATGGTTCTCTTTTTATGATGCATTGAAATTGACTAGGTTATCTGAGCCCCCCATTGGAGGATCGCTTGGAGGTCTAAATTGAGGGCAGTGGTGGTTCCCGTTCTGTAGGCTGAGATGAGTTGTGTGGACTAAGGTTTATCAAAAGAAAGGGAGGAGTGCAACGTGCTGTCATCTGCAAAGCTATATTGGGTTGGAGGTAATCTGAAGTAGGTCATTGATATATAGTAGGAAGAGGGTGGTGAGAAGACAGAACCTTGAGGAACCCCGGCATTAGTTAAATGGTGAGAGGATAAGGAGCCATCCACCACCACACATGGTGTGCATCCAGACAGAAAGCTTGCAATCCAACTACAGAGGTCTTGAGATAGACCAAACGATGGCAGCTTGCTTAGTAAGCTCTTGTGCTAGACCTGATCATATGCCTTGGAGATATCAAGTCCAACTGCTTGAGATTCGCCAAACTTCTCCATGGCATTTCTCCAGAGATGGGTGACATATGTGAGCAGATCTCCTGTTGATCGATAGCGACGGAATCCATACTGGCAGTCGTTATTAGACAGGTAGCTTCAAGGTAGTGTAGGAGTTGGGAATTGATGATTTTTTCCATTACTTTAGGCAGGACTGAGGTGAGCAAGATGGCACGGTAGTTGGATGGTAGTGACTTGTCGCCCTTCTTGGGAATGGGTTGAATATAGGCCAATTTCCAGGCTGTGGGATAGACCAGTGGAGTAAGACAGTTATATAGGTGACATAGGACAGGAGTCATTTCTGATGCACAAACCTTCAGGACAATTGGAGGAATGCCATCTGGGCCAGGAGACTTTTGTGTGTCTAATTTGGACAGTATTTTGCTGATCTCTTTACGGCAAAAGGATGTTGTGGGAATTGTATGTTGGGCATCTGGGATGGTTGGGGGACATTTGCCATTGTCAATTATGCGTGCATTGGAAGCAAAGTGTGAGGCCAGGAGATGGGCCTTTACTGTAGGTGATGATGCAATAAGAATAAACTACCTCTGCTTTCAGATGACATCATCCTGATTGAAGAAGACACAGCAAGGCTGGAACAGACATTGCAAACACTATACACAGAAGGAAAAAGATATGGACTAAATATCAACTTTGAAAAAACTAAAACAATGATATTCGGACAACAGGAGTTACTGAATAGAGTTACAATAGACAGATTTCAACTGGAAAATGTGGAGCACTTCACATATCTTGGATGCCACATGACTTGGACCCCCCCCCAAAAAAAAAATAAAAGAGATAAAAATTAGTATAGCCAGAGCAACAACAATTTTAAAAGCCATGGACAAAATATGGGAGAACCGAGCTATAAAGATGCAAACTTAACTGCACATTGTAGAAACCTGTATCTTCAGCAGCAAGCTCTATGGATGTGAGACCTGGGTACTCCTGAGAGAATCTGAAAGGATGATATTTGCATTTGAGAGGAAGTGCTATAGAAAGATCTTGAGAATAAGCTGGATCCAGAAAGTGAACAATGAGGAAATCTACAGATGAATACAACCAAAAGAAAACCTGATCCAGAAAATAATCAAAAGGAAACTACATCTATTTGGCCATATATGTAGAATGAATGATGAGAGAAAACTAAAAACATTGCTGTTTGGAATAATTGAAGGAAAGAACAAAAGAGGACCAAACAGAGAATGGGGCGATGACATCGTTAAATGGTGCAGAAACTCTATACACAAACTGAATCATCTTGCACATAATAGAATGCAATAGAAGAATCATATCAAGATGGCAGCAGACACCTATGGGTATTGGACCCATGGTTGTTGATGATGATGATGCAATGGAGCCATCTGGGTATGATAGAGGTGGGAATAGTGTTGGGCAGAAGTTGCAACCAATTGCTTTGGCAATGGACCAAAAGGCTTGGCTGCCATGGACATGCTGCTAATTTCCTGCTTTTTGATCTTTCAAACTCTGTTTTGGAAGCGTTGGTTGTTTTTTTCACTTATTTCAGGCTTGGGTATAAGCTCTAAAGAAGGATGGGGTTCTTGATTTGAGCCAGTAATTGTATGCTATGTTTTTCATTTGTACAGCCTTGGTACATCTTTTGGAAAATCAGGGTTTAGGGAATGGCAGGTCAGAGTACTGTGGGGAATGTGTGATTCCATGCCAGTGAGGATTACTTTGGTTATGAGTTCGGTGTATGTGTTTGGGTTAGAAGGTCGGAAGCAATAGTTTCACCATGGGAATGATGCATAGAAGTTGCAGGGGCTGTCCCACTTGTCACTGTTATAATGCCAAACTACTCTTGTATGGGAGTGACTGTGTAAGCGTTGTTGCATGGGGGAGGAGATGAGCACTATGTCGTGGTCAGAATTGCCTAGTGGACTCTCTACATTCACTGTGTATTTGGAAGGGTGGTTAGGAAGAGGTCTAGAGTATTTGGAGAGTGGTTTGGGTTATCGGGTATTCTGGTTGGCATCTGAACTAGTTGTGTAAGGTCATTGGTGATGCCAAATATTTCAGCATCTCTGTCTGCAAGGTCTGTACAGCTGGAGGAGGAAAGCCAGTTGGTGTTGTGGATATTAAAATCTCCTAGGAGAATGATTCTGTTGTTGGGAAAGTGGAACAGGAGAAAGTCAGTCTTTAAGGAGAGGAAATTGAAGATCTCAGAGTTGTTGGTTGCATTAGGGGAGCGATAGAGACAGCCAGAGCTGGCGCTATGGTCTTTGCCGCCTACATGCAATTTCTATCTAAGTGCCCCTGTAACGATCCGGGCATGTGTGGTTCTTTTACGATAATAAAAAATTTTAATTATTTGAGATTTCTTAAATAAATTTTGACAGAACAGCCACACGTTGGTTCGCTAAATGTAATGAACTGGGGGTGTTGATTAGGCAGGATAATCGTTAAAAACCCAAATATTCAAAAAATTCTCAAAAGTTAAAGCAAATTTTGATAAAGCCACTTCACTTTAATTGTTGAATATAATGATACAGGGATTATAGCCTTCTTACTGACCCGAATCGCTAACAAAATTAAAATGAATTTTAATTAAAGTTAAAATATATTTGAACTAAAGTTTAAAAATTCTTCATTTTACAAGTTACTGAAATTTTTACAAGTTACTTGTAAAAAAAAATTAATAATTTTTATAAGTGGAACTATCTTTTAGGAAAATAAAAGAAACTTAAGATAGATGAGAAAATAAGAAAAGAATTCAGAAATAATTAGAACATTTAATATAAGTATTCAAAAAATAACATCTTTACAGAATAACAGAAAATAAATTAAATTACATAAATATGCTTGAAATGTTTTTAATTAAAATTTTAGGATTTTTGATTTCATATTCACAAAATTAGAAATAATGGTCTTAACGTCTAATTCTGCACATACATCGTTTTCAATAGCTATTAACGCCAAACTAACAAGCCTTTTTTTTATGACATACATCTTCTTAAGTAGGTTTTAATCAATTTCAGCTTGGAAAAGGAACATTCTTTGCTTGCTACACTAACAGGTAAGGTTAATAGTATTCTTAAAGCAATTGAAAAGTTAGGAAAAGATAAATTATTGGACACAATAAAATTAAGAATATTGAAAGGGTTTTGAATATTTAAATTAACCTTCCAAAAAATATCCCGGAAGGCACATAACTCGTCATATAGTTCTATTGCATTTACGTCTTTATTGTCACCGTCCTTCAAGAGAATCTCTAAATCTTCATTGTTAATTTGTAATAATCTATACAAGAAATTGAAATTATCATAATATGTTTTTAGTTGTTCAAAACGTTCTATTAACGAACACATTGCAGCGTCTAGAAGTGTATAAAACACATTCACTCTAATTTATCTTCTGGCGATTGTGCCGTTTCTTAATGATGCTCGTAGTCAAATTGTCGTGTCTTCTTCCGTCATCGAACTTCCGTACCAATTTTAAATTCTTGTTCTCCATCCACCTCTTCACTCAGTTCTTTTGCCGTTTTTAGAACTTCTTTAAAATTTGTATCTGATCGATACTCTTGTAAGAATATTTTAAAGTTTTCGATAGATTCTAAAGCAAGTGTAATGTTCATATTTTTGTCTTGAAGCATTTTACTCACAGGGTTTATTCTGTTAAGTAAATCATGCCAAGTTATAAGAGAGCAATTAAATTTGTAGTCCTTTATTTTAGCACATAATGTTTGTGCTTCATGCTGAGTTTCTTTATTAAGATTTTCATTATTTAAAATTTCAAAAAGTGCATTGTAAGTTTCTCATAACTGATATCTTAGAGGGCAGATTGCATTAATTTTACTTTCCCATCGCGTTTTTGATGACTGTTTCAATGTTAAATGTTTTACGAACTTTAAAAGGATTGCCCAACATTTGTAAGAGAATGAAAAAAATTGTATATTTCTTGAATAATTGCAAATAAACTAATTGTATCTGCATTCACTTTGGCTGCATCGTTAGTGATTAAATTTAGAGTATGAGCAACACATGGCATGTAGAAAGCTCGAGGATTTTTGTTCAAAAGCAAATTTTGGAGCCCAAATTTTTTCCCTTTCATATTTGCCCCATTGTCATACCCTTGACCTCGAATGTCTTCAATGGGAATGTTCCGTTTTTCCAGTTGTTCCATTATTGTTGCACATAAACCACATCCTGTGGAATCTGATATATCTGCAAAACCTAAAACGTTTTCCCTGATCTTGACAATCCTATTGTCACAGGAAACAAAGTGAATATTAATGTCATTTGTTCTGTTTTACTTGCATCAGGTGTGCAGTCTAAAATTATGGAATAATATTTAGATTTTCAAATTGATAATAAAATTGTATCTCTGATTGCGTTACTAAAGTTTCCAGTGTTTCATTTTGACTGTCTTTACTCAAATAGTGTACTCTGTTGTTTTGTTGTAGGGCCCTTTCAACATGATTTTCCATAACGGAATCAAACTTCGCAAACAGTTCGACTAATTTTAAAAAATTGCCATTATTCCGTTCATATAATTTATCACATGATCTGCGAAAAGCTAAATTTTCGCTACCAAGGAATTTTATAATTTTAATCAAGCATTCTAAAACACTCGTCCAATGTTTCTTTTCCATTTCATACATGCTTTGAGTCTGACAATCAATAATAGTTTTGTTTTTTTTATATTTTTATCAAGTTCCTTCCATTTTAAGAAATTTTTCATGTGAGTTAAACTAGTCTCATTGATTCAGTAGGTGCGAAAAGTTTGCAACAAAATTAAAAAACAGAATTTAAAGTTTCGGAAGAAATGAGTCATGTTCTTGGCATGAACTCCCCGTTTTCCATTTTTCTGTTATAATACGTGTCGCCAAATTTACGACCATATGTATCTCTGGGATATATTATATTTTTCTTTTGAACACACCCCATTTCAATTAAAATAACTCGTAATTTTTCATCAATATTTCTCCATTCACCTGGATCTTCTAAATTTACAGAGATTAACAGTGTGTTAGTTTTGTGGTCAACTACAGCTAACTCTTCTCCTAACTGTTTTTCACTTAAATCATGCGTCTTGTTATCTTGTTCGATAGTTGCAATAGTACTTTCATGCAAACGGGATGAAGTGCACGGTTCTTCAACTCGGATTTCTGATGTATCGAGTTGGTTACAATCTGCATCAGAATATTTTAATATTTTAACAAATTTATTAAAGCCCCAGTTTGTGTCTTAATATCTGCTTCTTTTGCAGCATGACGTGCACTGTATAACTTTTTTTTAATTTTTGATTTCATTTCTGTTTTATACCCACAAGAAATTATTACACAACACGACACAGAGATGAAATAATAGTCCTCACTGTCAGTAGCCTACTAAGATGCATACCATATCACTGGTTAACTAGCAACAAATGTTTTTGTAATTCGTTTTTACATTCGTTTTTTATGTGCAGAAATGAAAATTCGTTTCTGTGCATAAATACCATTCACCATTTCACTTTAGATAGACTAGAGTAGACACAATATTCTGCAGTCAAGCATTTTGCCCTCTCGCTGCAAAATTGTAAACAGCTGGCTGATCAAAAAGGTAGCAATATACAATTTTTTTTTTAATTTTTATTCAGTGTATCTATCCTTATTTATTTTAATATTGATCATTCTAAGAATTTTTTATTTTTATGATAAAAATTTTGTTTCTTAAAAATGAACTTATGAACCATGCCCAGGCGGTGCCGCCCCCTTCGTAGCGGCGCCCGCATTCCCGCTTCCACCGGCCCTGGAGACAGCATATGAATTTGACTGAGTTGGGTAGGGATATTTTCATCCAGAGAAGGTCAAAGTTGGGCGATTCTAGGTAGGTTGCTCTCTGGCACGATATGTCGGAGTGGATGTATGCACAGACTCCACCCTTGGGTCGAAAGGCATTAAAGTGTATAGTTTTTATGGTTGAGGTGAATAGTGCTGGAGAGAGGTGAGATTTTTGTTTCTGCCAGAAAGAGTAGGTGGGATTTGTTAGTGGACACTATTAAGGTTGGGGTTTAGGCCACGGATGTTGATGAAGTGGATTTGTACGGTTTTGCGAGTCATAGGTTTGACTGCAAGGGTCTTGCACATTTCCTATGCAGTGCCTGTACTGGTCACTGTGGTGGATGCTAGTGGTATTACTCAGTTTTTGCACCAATTTAGCTTGTCTATAGTCGATGGTCCAGCTGTAGTCACCATTTTGACGTTTTTCTGCAAGTTGTCTTAATAGCTGGCATACTTGTTCTCTTTGTGCAAATGATAAATCTGATCGAGCACGTATGCATGATTGCGGAGAAGTGTCTTTGAACTTGCTGATTGCTGTTATTAGTTTTGATGTGCTTGTCGGGATGTCGCAAGTCACTTTTACGAGGCGTGGAAAGTTAGTTCTGTCCTTTCTTTTGTTTATGGTCCGAAACGATGGCACCTGTTGATATTTTTAGGATCGGTGTTGTATTCTTCTGCTAATTTGATGATGTCTTTTTTCAGTGCTTTCCCATTTTCTTTTGGAAAGTTCAAAATGACGGCGTTGAATTTTTTGTTTTTGGCCACCATCAATTCGTGCACCGTTAGTGCGATTATTTCACGAGTTCATTCATGGGGAAGGGTGAGCTTGTATTGTGTCGCTGATCGTCAGTTGATTCTAGCTTGGTTTCTCGTGCTCATATTTTGGAGGAAAGAGTTTCATTCATAGCACTGATATGCTGTTCAAGGTTTTCAATTTGTTTGCCTAAGTTCAGGAGCTGTTTTACAGATGGGGGGCACCATGAACAGAAATAGGGCTGGTTAAGGTCGATATGTATCTTGTGCTCTGATTCATCCATTTTTGTGCAGGAAGTGTTCACAGCGATGACTATGCTCACTAACTAGTGTCATCCTCCCTTAATTATTCTTTTTCTACTAGCCACATATCGATAGAAATCTCTCAGAATTTTCCTTGCCATCATCGGCTAATTTGCTGTTCATATTGAACTTTTGTTATCCTTCCCAAATTAGTTACCTTCCTAACCTGCTTTTTTTTCCTCATCTTGCAACTGATTTTTACTACTCATCTTAAGTTCAATATGAACAGCAAACAGCCACTCCTTATTATGCTGCTTCCATTTCAACCTGTCTTATTTAACTTCTGACCTCTGGATCAGAAATTGCAGCTATTAATTAGTTCTTGATTAATGCCCAAGTAACATTGATCTCCTTTCTACCCAACTAGAGGATTTCATAATCATCTGCTTGGCAGTTCCAAATACAGCCTTTCTTGATAGAAGTTCAACTCTGGTCTTTGTCATCAGTAATAACATCTCCTGATGAGATAATTGAAGGTTCTTGATTCTCATGCACCTCCATTACATAATTTCTTAAGTAGTTATACTTCACAGACTCAAGAAATTCATTCTCTTTGTTCATAGATAATATTTTTTCATGCCAGTCTGTATTATATTACCTTAATTGAAATTACCCACAGTGATAATCCTCGTTTTTTATTTGCTGGGCCACCACCTTGCGTATATATTTTGCTGTCACACCATATTGCCTTAGAATTACTGCTACTATTTTTCTCTTTTATCTCCACCTTGCATGGGCATAAGTCCTGCACTACCATTAACAACACTCATCTCCCCTTTTATGCCTTTCTATTCTCATAACATCATACTCTTCCATCTAGATCTGTTCTGTCAGGATATTACCTTCATCCAACTATATCTCACATATTCCAACAATTTATCCCCCTTATTCCAGGCATTTGCAAACAAACATGGTAATTTTATTCTGGGTCTATTACTTGACCCATGCCATCCTGCAGTCACAAGTCTTCAAATACCTGCCCTTTCCCATTCTGCTATATTGCAGCTTATCCTATAATTTTTCCCACATTCAAATGCTTCGATTTCATTCCAAGATATCCCATTCTTTTATTATCTGCCTACATACACACATTCACTATTGTTTCCAAAATTTGCCTTTCTCACACATACATCTCTCTGCCTGCATTTTCCTCCATGATTCCCCAGTCTGTCTTGCACTCTTGTTCTCTTGTTCCCCCTTTTCACACTATTCACCTCTCCATTTGTAAGTACTTCTTATGCTCCTGTTCTTCCATATTATGTATTGCATATTCTTCAGATCTTGTTCATCCCTCTCATTTTTCCTTCAGACCACAGCCTCTCTAACTAACAGATCCATTCCAATGCAGTGCAATCACTCTTATACATTTCCATCCATTCCTCAGAAACTCATTGCACATTTCCAAACTGCATTCTTTTCTCTTCACACAGCTCTGCTAATATCTATTCTCATATTCTCTTTCTTCCCAACCAAATCATTTGTTCCAATTATATAACTGCCAACTTTCCAGCTTGTTTTCTCCTCATATCCAAGTATTTATTTATACAGTTATTTATTTATTTATTTAAAGAGCTGTTTTTTACTTTATTTCTCTGCTAAAAAAAATGAAAGAAAGAAAAAAAACCTATATTGCAAATTGTGCTACATTTTTTCTCAGTACCACAAGTGTCTTTAGTGGTGCTGCTTTGATTTATATTGTATTATTTTTGGGTTGCTGAGAAGGCAAGGTCATAGTCGGACACATCTGCGGTGGAAGAGAAGATAACTTTTTGTTATTTAGTATAGTTAAATATAGTTTATACTTGTAGTATTGCATAAGTAAATTAGTTTACAGCAGAGCATTTAAAAGTGCATTAGTTGTAGTGGAATTTAGTATTTTTCATTTAGTCGTAATAGTTCCTTGACACTAGGTTAATAATGGTGGCTGCTGCAGTTCCAATTACAAATGGCGTGTCACCAAGTCCACCCCCATTCAAGGACACTCTATTTTGCGTAACATATGAGGGTGGGCTGAAAAGTTTTCTGCCTAACAGTGAAAAAACTAATTTATAATTTCAAATTTATTTTTATTTTTCAACATAATCTCCCTTAAAAATTTATGTATTAATATAAATGTATTAATACTAATACATTTATTCCAGTGATGCTCCAGTGCCATTATTCTGTCCCTATAATGGTTCCCAGTAAGATCTGCAAAATATCCCTCTTCATTCGAAGAAAATGCTGACCGGCAAGGAAGAGTTTAGTTTAGTGAAGAAATAGAAGTCAGAGGGAGCCAAATCTGGGGAATAGGGTGGATATTCCAACAATTCATAGTGCAGATCCCTGAATTTTCCCATTGCCAAAACACTTTTGTGGGCATGTGCATTGTCCTGATGAAAGATGATTTTAACCGGGTCTTTTCTCAAGAATTTTTTCATCTATTCTGGCTAAAAGATCGGAATAATATTTCGTGGTTATTGTTTTACCCTTTCCAAGATAATTAATAAACAAAATACCTTTAGCATCATAAAACACTGATGCTATGACCTTTCCTGCTGATGGAACCGAACTTTGTCTTCTTTGACGCTGAACAACCAGCTTCTGTCCACTGTTTTGACTGCTGTTTGGATTTTGGTTGTAATGGTGATTCCAAGTCTCATCCATAGTAATAAATCGATGCACAAAATTGGTTTTATTCTTGCTAAAACACTCCAAGCAGTGTTCAGAGATTTTCATGCGAGTGCGTTTTTGGTCTGCTGTGAGCAAGTACGGCACCCATCTTGCACAAAGCTTTTTCATTTGCAATTCTTCATGCAAAATATATCCTACGCATTCTTTTGAAATGCCAATAGTCTCATCAATTTTATGCATTTTGACTTGCTGGTCATCCAATATCATATCGTGCACTTGATCAATGATTTCTGGTGTTGTTACACTTTTTGGACATCATTCACATCGATCATCTTCAAGGCTGGTATGGCCATGTTTAAACTCGGCAGCCCATTTCTTAATTCTCAAAACAAAGGAGAAGAGTACCCATTAACTTTTATGAACTTCAACTGAATTTCTTTTGGCATTAACCCTTCTTTTACAAAGAACTTTATAACCACACGATATTCAATTTTTTCAATTTCAAGGGATAAAGGCAACACTTATGCTTCAGACAGCTGTATAAAACAAACTACATGATAGAATGACTTGCAATTTCATGTGGATGCTTATAACAGATGTACCAACTTAGAAAAAAAAATCCCTTTGCAATATTGTTGCCATCTATGGTCAAAGCCAAGAACTTTTCAGACCACCTTGGTATGAAAGCATTTTGTGGCATGTATGCATCCCAGCAGTTGGATATGTGGTGGGTTACAGAGAGAGAAGAGTATGCTTAAAATGTACGCAATGGGAAGAATTCAATGAGTTAGATGTTACAATATCCGACCTGGTTGCATTTTGAGCTCGAGAGACGATCAAAATATGAATGAAAAAATAAGAGTGGGGAGTGTGGAAGATTTGAATGATTGTAAGGTTTTCGGAGATGGTCTTGATTGGGAGGATGAATGGTGAGTAAGGGTGATTAACTTGCAGAGAGTAAGAGATAGATGAGTTGAAATGTCTCATGAATGAGAGGAGAAGTATGAAAAATGAGAGTAGGTGAATGGAAGAGCTGAATGCAAGGCAAATCAGAGCAGGAGTGAGAGAGAGAATTATGGGAATGATAGAAGAGAATAGGAGCAGTAGAAGAGAGGGAATGAGAAAGTTATGGGAATGATAGAAGAGGAGAGAGTGGAAACAGTCAGAGAGAGGAAGTGAGAAGAATGCAAGGGAGTGCTGGAACCAGCGATAGAGTGATGCCAGGACAACAGGTAAGTAGGGGAACACTGAGAGAAAGGGCTAGAGTGAGGGATGCAGGTGAGCAATCAAGGAATAGAGTCTTAAGAAGTGTGATGTATGGAGACCTGGTGATCCGTGGTATGCAAGATAGGATGCCAGAATAGTGTTTGCCTGGAGGAACGATAGAAAGTGTGGCAATGGCATTGAAGCAGGGTGAAAGGGTGGATGAAATGATTGTGATGGTGGGCACGAATGGCTTGAGAGGCAGTGTAAATCGAGTGGGGAGTGATCTGAGATTCATGATTGAGATTGTACAAAAACAAGTTGAGAGGAAAGATAGTGTGTTACCCTGGTAGGATAATGAGGAGCTTAGCAGAAAAACAGTAATAATGAATAACGTGATAGCCAGAATGTGTCAGAAGAGAGGATTAGAATATGTAAATGCTTGGAGGGCAGTTGAGGATAGAAAGGGACTGTATGTGAGAGACCGTTTTCATTTGAATGAGGAAGGACATAGACATCTGGAGAGATTGCTGTTTTCTGAGCTAGTCAGGGAAACTAGAATTCCCAGGGTGGATGGTAGCAGGGGTGCCTCTTGTTGGAATTTTGCTTGGGGGAAAGGGAATGACATCAGGTAACAATAATGATAAGTATAGCAGGCAGCAGTGACATTTTTATGCATTATACTAATGCCAAGAGTATCCAGAATAAAGGAGATGAATTAGTGGCTCTGACAGTATCAGCCTGGCCAAATATTATCAGGATCACTGAGATGTGGTTGACGGAAGATGATATAATAACAGGAATAGAAGTAGCAGGGTACAGCATTTTTTGGCAGAATAGGAGGGGGAAACGTGGTGGTGGTGGTGGGGTACTGCTCATGATAAGTGATGACTTATGTCCTTTAAGAGTGGAGGGTTTGGAAGGCAGTGACACTAATTGTTTTGAAAGCATATGGTGTGAGGTAGAGAGTTTCCCAGATGAAGATTTAGAATGTTTCTATGAAAAAATTCAAAATGCTCTAAACAACGCTAAATCAGATGACACACTATCATTATGGGAGATCGAAATGCTAAAGTAGGCTCAGAAAAGATCTCTTCCTGCATGGGAAACGATAGCCTTGGACAGAAATCCAAGAGAAGAAAGATTAATACAGTTCTGTGAAGAAAACAATCTGGTAATAGCAAATACTTTATTAGCTAACCTCCTAGAAGACTTTACACATGGAAAGGTCCCGGAGACAGCTGTAGGAACCAGATTGACTATATAATGATTAAAAAAAGATTCCGGAATAACATCTTACAAGCCAAAACATGCCCAGGGGATCAGACCACAATCCTGTGGTCATTAAAGCAGCAATAAAATTAAAGAAAACAATGAAACCTCTAAACATAGAAAAATATGATCTTTGCTCCCTTAAAAATCAAGAAATATAAATTTTTAAAGGAACTGGCACAATCCACTGCTGTTAATGTTCTTGATCCCACCATGTATCCTTACCCTAAAGATGAGATTGAGGATAGATGGCAGAAATTTAAAGAGGGCATAAACAAAAAAGGTTGTCGATTGGTAGAGCCTCTGCTACTAATGGCTCAGAAAAGTTAAACAAGTTTGAACGCGGTTAGTAGTTTGAAGGGGGGATTAATCATTTGATGCTGTTGCCTCACTCTCCCTCGATGAGTCTTTGGACTCCCTGGAGGTGTCAAATAATAATAATAAATTCAGTAAAACAAACAATTCCCAAATTTGAGAAGAAAATGAGTAAACCCTGGATGAATGACATGATACTGAAAATGGAGGAAAGAAAGAAACACAAAAATCGTCCTAAATACAAGAACTTAAAGAGATCACGAAGAATGTAGGATTGCAAAAGAACTATGGCTCAGCAACAAATGCAAGGAAATTGAACTTCTCGACAAAAAGCACAAAACCAGAGAACCTTCATGAAAATGTTAGGGAGCTAACTAACAAATCTTGCAAAAGGGTAGGCTCTCATTGCATTGAAGATACAAGGGGAAACATCCTAATGGAGAAAGACAAAATAGATGGGTAGAGTATTCAAAGGAACTCTACAATCATGATAGAATAGATTAGCCAATGCAAGAAGATTTGAAGGGGCCTACTATTCTTACCTTGGAAGTAACAAATGACATTAGGAAACTGAAACCAGGAAAAGCTCCAGGAATGGATGGAATTATGGTAGAATATCTAAAGGCTTTAGATGATAAGGCTATAAGATCACTGACTGACATATGTGACAAAATATATGAAACTGGACACCTGCCAAAAGATTTTAAGCACTCAACGTTCCTACCAATATCTAAAAAATCAAAGACAATCAAATAAGAATACAGAACAATCAGTCAGATAGCAAAAGTTATGTTATATATCATCCTAGAAAGAAATAAACATAAAATCAATATAGAAATTAATGAAACACAATCTGGTTTTCAGGAAAATGAAGGAACTAGAGAAGGACTCGTCAACATTAGAACTATTATAGAAAGATATCTGGAGAAGCAGAAAGAAGTCTACTTATGTTTTATTGACTACACAAACGCCTTTGACAATATACAGCATGAACAACTAATCAAATGCATCAGAAATTTAGGAGTAGATGGTAAAAATACTAGATTGCTGATAAATCTATATTGGGAGCAAGCTGCCTCAATAAAAATATCAGGAGAAATCTCGGAGGAATTCCCAGTAAAGAAGGGTGTTAGACAAGGCTGTATTCTTTCTCCTATATTGTTTAACCTCTATACTGAAAATATCTTCCAGCAATTAGAAGAATTTAAAGGAGTCAGCATAGGAGGCAGGAATATAAACAACTTAAGATATGTAGATGATACAGTACTGCTAGCTGAAAATAAAAAAGATCTTCAAAACCTACAAAGAGACGCTGAAGCTAAGAGGAAATACTTTAGATCAAGTAGAGAGTTATATATATTTGGATCAACTAATTACAGAGAATGGAAAGTGTGATAAGGAAATATTAAGAAGAATAGAAATTGCTAGATCAACCTTCATTAGAATGAAAAACATTCTGACCTCAAGGAAAATTCACACAAAAACAAGAATTAGGCTGTCCAAATGCTATGTATGGTCAACACTGCTATATGGAGCAGAAACCTGGACAATATCAAAATATTGCAAAAATAAACTAAAAGCCTTTGAGATGTGGATCCTCGAAAGAATTCTTAGAGTCCCGTGGACTGCCAAAAAAACTAATTTAGAAATATTAGAGATGATTGGAGAAGATAGAAATCTGTTGAAAACCATTAAGAAAAGGAAAACCACCTACCTTGATCACATACTAAGGCATGAATCCCTACAAAAAACACTTCTAGAAGAAATGATACAAGGAAAAAGAAGAAGAGGAAGACAAAGAACAGATGGGATGGGAAATATTAAGGACTGGACCTTTTTTGTTCTATGAAGAATGCAAAAGAGAAGCACAAACCCATACATGGTGGAAGCTCATGGTAGTCATAATATATAGACATATTTACACAAGAATATTATATTTTAATTTGCCAAATATTTCAGTCTAAAAATAACAGACTATCTTCAGTGGCTACATAGGAACAGTTTTTTAACAAGGTGGAATATCAACAGTTGATCATTCAAAAGTAGAAAGAGCCGCGTGATGTTATATTGCTAAGTATTAAAGAGAGGAAAACATTTTTTATCAGAGTAATGATTAAATTAAAGATATTAATTCACAAATTCATATAATAATCTTAATTTATAAATAACATTAGACCATAGGTTCCCCAAGTGGGTGGTACGCCCCCCAGTGGGCACTGAAGCCTTCTGGGGGGGGGGGGGGGGGGGCTATAGTGGGATCAGATGCATTTGGAGGCGTTCAGGTGGTCTAGGGGTCGGTGACACTTTATAGAAGAAATTAATAATATATATTTAAAAATTAATTATTTTCTTGATTTTGTGATTAGATAATCATTTAAAATTTAAATATTGCATTTTAATTCATCTTATGCCCGTCTTACACGATCAATTTTTTTATCAATTTTCTATTTCAATTATTTAATCATTTGAAAATTTACCATGTCAGATAGAAATAGATGTCAATTTTCTATGTCAATGAGAAAACAGAGCATGTATATATGCGTGTAAAATAGGCTATGTTTACAGTAACAAATATATTTGTTATATTTCATTTCAAAATATATATAAAATATATAAAACCACTTTTCTAATTGATTTGTACAAAAATAAACCCAATTTTATATAATTTAATATTGCGAGTAAAAATAATAATGGCAAGAAAGAAATATAATCGTAAATTTTAGTTAGCCTAATTAGTACTAATTTATATTGCTAACTAGAGGGAAAAAACAAAGCAAATATTATTCGAAACTTATTATACTATTTTCTGTGGTTATGTTTTGTAGGTTTGTTATTTATATCTTGTGTAATTATTTTATTACACAAGATAATGGGGGTCGTTACAAAATTTATGTCTTGCAAAGTGGGCGGTGGCCCAAAAAAGTTTGGGAACCTATGCATTAGACTAATGTGAGTATTAAAGTCTAAATAAAAAAAATAAAAAATTATATATATATTAATGTATTATCCTGATTAAACTTTAATCAGGATAACAGTCATTTCGATTCAAGTTAGGACGTTGACGTAAAGCCTTGGCACTTTCTTTAAATAAACATTCTAATTTGTAGCGACATCTGTGTAGGAGGCAGGTCTTGGACCAGAGGATGTTGTGGCTTGTCTCTATTCTGTGCTCAGCCAATCCAGACTTATCAGATTCGTTGTGCTGAATGTATGATTGATGTTCCTGAATTCTTTTTTTCTATAGAGCGTCCTGTTTGTTCAAAGTAGGACAGATTACAAGGAATTTGATACAGGAACATCAATCATACATTCCGCACAACAAATCCAATGTACACCAGCCTTATAATTCCACATATGTTCCCTTTTCTTGGATACTCTTGCATGTCTATTCATCTTCCAAGTCAAAACCACATGGTCACTCTCTTCTACTGGGAGGAGGGGAAATGTCATCTCAGTTATTATCAGCTCTACTGATGCCATGACCAAATCAACTCTTGAACCTCTTGTTCCTTCTATTACATGTTGCCTAAGTCATTTGTCCCTCAAGAATTCTAGAATTTCCATCCCCTTATTACTACATGCATTTTGCTCTTCCAGCTTATACTGTTATAGTTAAAATCTCCCATAACAAAAATTCTTCTTGGACTTGCCAAGCTCAACTGTCTGCACATCTCCTGCTCCTTAGCCTATAGCAACACCCCACTAAATATCCTGTCTTGCCCACCTCTTGTCAGATGTCACCTCCTTCCAGTAGGTTGACTACCGTGATTCTTTAGAGAAATTTGTGACATTAAGATTATAATATATAGACACGTTTACACAAGAATACTATATTTTAATTTGCCAAATATTTCAGTCTGAAAATAACAGACTATCTTCAGTGGCTACATAAGAACAGTTTTTTAACAAGGTGGAATATGAACAATTGATCATTCAAAAGTAGAACGAGCTGTGTAATGTTATATCACTAAGTATTAAAGAGAGGAAAACATTTTATTTCATATCATATTGTTGATATCATATTACATAAGCAATATGATATCATCTTGGGACAGTTCCATGGAGGGCGTTATTGGAAGGCCAGGATATCATTAGTTCTTGGGAAATTGTGAAGGAATATTTGTTAGCAGCAATAGTAAGCTGTATTGCACTGGTGAAGAAGCGGACACAATTTGGTGTAAAGTGGATGACCAACAATATCAAACAGGAACTGCAGTTGAAAAAAGGAGATTATAGAAGAGATATAAGAAGACAGGCGAAGAACAGATTCATGAAGAATATAAGACACAGGCCAGGAGAGTAACTAATATGGTAAGGAAGACAAAACTGGAATATGAGAAGAGATTGGTCCTAAGATCCGAAGAAAATCCTAGGGAATTTTTTAGATATGTGGCCAGTAGGAGGAGAAATGATTGTGGAAGAATGACATTGTGGAATAAAAATGGAAATAGAGTGACTGATGCAGAGGACATAGTTGAGTTGTTCAATGAGTAGTACTTTATTGGAATATTTCATCCTGAGAAGGGGTAGGTCAGATTCGAGGTTTAGAGGTGCAAGAGGAGAGTGTGTTCCAAATACTGAGTACTCTGGATATCAGTAAAGCTGTGGGACTGGATGGTATTTCACCATGAGTTTTGAGAGAATGTGCTAAAGAACTTATAGCTCCTTTGACCCAGCTTTTCAGTGAAAGTCTGGCTATGGGAAAGGTACCCAAGGAATGAATGGAAGGAAGGTAAGATAGTGGCATTTTATGGGCAGTAGCAGTCTGGAAGTCTCTAATTATAAGCCAGTTTGTGTGTCATCAATAGTTGTTAAGGTCTTGGAGAAATTAGTGAGGGACTATATACAGCATTGGGTAGATGAGGGTAATGTTATCTGTGAGAATCAACATGAATTTGTTAAGGGACACTCTTGTATAAGTAATACGATTGCCTTTTATAATAAAGAGACAAGAGCAAATGATGAGAGAAAGGCATAGACTGCCATTTTTTTTTTTTTTTTTGATTTTGCAAAGGCATTTGACAGGGTGTCACTCGATAGGCAGATATTTAAGTTACAGCACATGAGTTTAGATGTCAGGTTAGTCATCTGGATTCAGGATTGGCTGTCTGTTAGGTTTCAGAGTTGTGTAGGGCAATATCAAGGAAGTAAATGGTTACAAGTGGAGTTCCACAGGTCTCAGTACTGGAACCTGTATTGTTTAACCTTATATCAATGACATTGTCAGTTGATTGCAAGGGGATATTCAGTTGTTTGCAGATGATATGAAGCTGGGAAGGGGTATTAATAATAGTACAGATGTGGTGGCCCTACAAGAGGATTTGAATAAACTAGACAGATGGGAAAATGAATGGCGGTATCTGTTTAATGCAGCAAAATGCAAAGTCTTGAAGTTTGGGATACATCAATGGGAGCCTGCATACTCGATTGGAGGATCTGTGCTGTAGGAAGTAGGTGAGACAAGAGATCTGGGGGTGATGATTGATAGAAAACTGAAATTCAGGGGCATATTATAAAGATGGTGAAGGTAACCCAGAGGATTGCTGCAATACTGAGGAGGATGCTGACCTGCAGAGGTAAAGGAGTTGTCATTACGTTGTGTAAGACCCTGATCAGACCCACTTAGACTATTGTTCTCAAATTTGGTCCCCAGGATTTGAATTAGATAAATCAACTGTGGAAAGGGTGCAGAGGCAGATAACAAAGATGGTTTCAGGACTGTACAATGTTAATTATGAGGATCGGCTGAGGGAATGTGGACTGCAGAGTTCAGTGGATAGAAGGAGAGGTGATATGATTGAGACTTTTAAACTGTTGAGAAGCAGTTACAGGGTGGACACTGGGGAGTTCTTTCACTTGATGAAGGAGCGATGACAAGGGGCCATTCCTGGAAGTTTCGAAAGGAAGCAAGAGGGTTAGGAGTGGTTTCTTTCATGGAGGGTGGTTGAACCGTGGAATGTGTTGCCTGATAGAGTGGTCTATCATACTACTCGTTGAACTCATTAAGAGCAAGAACAGTCAGTGAGTTCAAGCAGTGGTATAATAGACTTTGTGTTTTCTAGGAAGGACCTCCTGCAATGAGTCTCTTAACTCCATGGAGGCCTGAATAATAATAATGATAATATATTCTCTTCTGTTATTCGTTTCAGGTCAAGCAAGTGCAACATATACCGAAAATGCTTTTGAATTAATGAAGCTTGTTTACGACTTTGTGGTGTTAGAAACCAAAGATGATAGGAGACTTAGTGAAAAGGTAGAATAATTTTTGTTTTTATTTCAGTTTGTTAATTTCATACATTTAATATATCAAGGTAAATTTATAGAACTTCTAAAGCATTTCAGCTATTTAGTCATGATTTTTAGCAAAGATGGCAAATTAAATATGGAAATAATAGATTAAGCAAGGCTGGTATATGATAGGGAGTCAACTAAATAAATTTATATGGAATAAGAGAAAATTTGTTAACAGAGATTTCCAGTGTGGAATAACCAGTACCATCCTCTGTGAGCCACAATAACTGATTAGATTTATGGATTTTAGGTAATCCATATATATGTAGAATGGATCTGGAATTATATCATTGCAGTTTGTCTGTGACTTCAACAGGCAAAGGAGTTATAGTTTTAAGAATTCAATGGATAGTTTTTATTTGTTAGTTTTTGTCTGTGAGATCAGTCTAGCGAGTAATAGGGTGTGGTATTTCAGTAAGATGGCTAATTGGTTTAATCAGTGTAATTCATGATTACATTGGCATTATTTGCTTTCTTTACATTTAATTTTATTATTCCATAACTCATTTGAGACTAGATATTTCTTAGTGATTAGGTTGCTTTAAGGATGTGTTTCCTGGTTTAAAATATGGTCTTTTTCCCATAGTGAAATTTGTCCACATAACTCTACTTGAAACTACCTTCCAATCAAAAAGTTTATCTTCTTTGGTGTTGAATGCCATTTCTACGTCTTCCTTTTCTTGATCATTATTGCCCAAATGTAAATCTTATGCTTATTATATAGTAAGATCTCGCCTTTGTTTTTTCGTTTTTTCATTTTCGTTTTTCAAGTGATGCCAATTATGTCCATATGGTATTTTTCCAGTTCTTCTGCAAGCTTGATTTCCTTTCCATTAATATTCCTTATATTGATGGTGGTTATCTTCAGTTCTTCTGATGTTGGATTTGTTCTTCTTCTTATAGATGTCGAACTTGAGATCATCTAATAAGTGATATCAGTATGACTTGTTATAGATCCAGAAATGAACTGTAATGTTTGTATATGAATGCTAGACATATCAGAAACAAGAAGAATGAAATTGTTACATTGATTGAATTTACTCAGAGAGCATTGTTGAAATAAGTGAAATGTGGTTGGATAAGAATGATATGCTGACAGAAATAGAGGTGGCAGGGCATGATATATTTCGTGAAAACAGAATTGGTAAAAAAGGAGGTGGCATGCTGTTGATGATAGAAAAGAGTTATGCCCTAGCAAGGTAGAGAAGTAAAGGGGAAATAGTGGTGGTTTTGAGGAAGTATAGTGTGAGATAGATGTGAATAAAATGAAATACTTAGTTGGATGTTGCTATAGACCTGGTAGTGTGGAAGGTAGTGTCTATGCAATAAATGTATGAGCAAATTAGCCAAGCAGATAGGAAAATGGTGATCATTACAGGTGATTTTAATTATCACAGTATACATTGGGATGATAAGATAGCACCTGGAAGTAAAGAAAATGAAATTCTTGAGTTTTTAAGGGACATTTACTTAAAGCAGTATGTAACAGAGGACATTCAACGATCAAGGATCTTGGATCTGATTATCTCATTAGAGGATGCTATTATAAATGAGGTATCAAATCTTCCTCTGGTTAGTGATAGTGACCATGAAGTGTTTATCTGGGTGGTTGCCAGAAATGTGATGTTCTGTGAGTAACAACAACAACAAGGCTGCTGATTATGAAATCTGAGTAGACAGCTTGCACCTGTCTCCTCCGATTTCATAATCTCATGGAATGAAGAGTTGGGTAGAAAGGAGATCATTGCTGCTTGGGTGATATTCAAGAATTATCTATTAGAAGCAATGTCTGAATGTATTCTGTGGGTCAGAAGGTTAAATAAGGTAATTGTGAAATGGATGAATGCAGAAATTAAGTATGCAGTACAGAGGAAGCTCATGTTAAGATGAGTGTTAATAATCAGTTCAATGAGGAGTACAAAGATCGGTCAGGGAGGATGACTCATTTGGTAGGAGAAGTGCAGTATAAGCAACAGTTAACTAATAAAGCCAAAAAATAAATAAAATAAAATAAAAAAATTCCCTAGCAAGTTCCTGACCTAAAGCACATCTTTAAGTCCAAATTGAATGGCATCAAAGACAGGGATGGAGCATTATTAACAGAAGAATTAGAAATCAAAAACAGATGGAAAGAATACCATAAGGAACTGGATAAAGAAAATTTGGGGGAGCCCTCTCACCAGAAAAATTCTGATTTGGAATCTCCTCCATTTAGTCATGAAGTTGAAAGAACATTTAAGCAGCTTAAAATCAATAAGGCTTCAGGTGCAGATGGAATCCCAGTAGAGTTAAGACCACAGGGGAAGGAGAGATAAGAGAGTTTCATAGATTGATTACTAGGACATGGGAGGCAGGATCATGACTTAGAGACTGGAACAAGTTGGTTTTCATACCACTACATAAGAAGGGAGATATGAAGGCTTACTAGAACTATTAGTTTAATATCTCATGTAAGCAAAATTTTATTGAAGATCATGCTAAATAGGACTGGGGCCAAAGTTGAGGCAGAGATGCCCAAGGAACAAGCAGTTTTAGAAAAGGTAAGGGCACCAGAGATCAGATCCTTTGCCTTAGACAGATCATAGAAAAATATAAAGAATTCAGACTCCCTCTGATAATGTGTTTCTTAAACTACTTTAAAGCTTTTGACTGTGTTGAGCATGTGGAACTGTGGGAAGTAATAAAAATAATGGGTTTTCCTCAACACACTATCAGGTTGATAGCCAACTTGTATAAGGAGCAAGAAGCCACAGTAAGAACAGGTGTTGGATTGACTGACTGGCTTCAGGTTGGAAAAGGAGTTAGGCTGGGAGTTACTTTCTCCTCACTTGTTTAGTATATATGCAGAGGACATCATGTATGAAGCATTGGATAAGCTCAAGACAGGAATTAAGGGGAGGTGGTAGATTGATCAGTAATCTGAGGTATGCTGATGATACTGTACTCCTCTGTAATGACAAGGAAGAACTAGGACAAATTCTTGATAAAGTTAACAAGATCAGTAATAACAGAGGACTTGAACTCAATCCTAGCAAGAAAAAAGATTATGGTTCTCAAAGGAAATATAAACAAGGAAGCTCTTGAGAAACAAGTACCTTAATGGAGAAAGAATTGAGGAAGTCATCAAGTTTGAGTACCTGGGATCCATTATTAATGTGAAGAATTGTTGTTTAGAAGACATCAGAAGAAGATTAGGAATGACTAAAACAACAGTCAGAGACCTGTCTAAAATGTGGAAGGATGGATCTCTCTCTCTCTCTATGGGAACAAAGTTGAGGATTTTAGATGTAGTTGTTTTTCCAACAGAGACCTATGGATGTGAGACTTGAAGCCTAAAGAACTCAGATAAGAAAAGGATAGCTGCTTTGGAGATGTGGTGTTACAGAAGGCTGTTGAGGATATCATATACTGAAAGGTGTACAAATGAATGAATGTTAGAAAAGATCAGTAGAACTTTAAGGCTCCTTAAGGTTATTGACAGAAGAAAATTAAAATATTTTGGGCACGTTGAAAGCATGGAAGAAGGACTTCTCATAATAGTAAAAGAAGGTAAAGTTCCTGGAAAAAGAGGAAGAGGTAGACCATCAATGAGATGGATGGTATGTATGGAGTGAGTAATCGTCAGAGAGTTGAAGCCTCCAGAAAAGCATACAACAGGACAACATGGCGAATCCTGGTGCGGCACATCAACGAGCAGTGGAATGACCATATGGCATCTGTGGATGCCCTGTGAACATATGATGATGAGCAAGCTCTTTCAAGCAGTATGGAAGGATAGCATTGGTTGAAATGAATGGTAAAAAAATAATTGTGGTGGAAGATATACTTGGGATGTTAAATGAACAGTATATAAAGGTATTTCATCCTTGTGAATGTGACATCATGTTTGAGAGCAGTGGATGATTGAGAAGAAGAGAGTGACTGTGAGTGAGGATTTGAAGGGATGTGTCAGGGAGTTGACATGTGCCTTGACATATTTGTTCGATATGAGTCTTACATTGGTCAAGTTCCAAAAGAGTGGAAAGAGGGCCACATTATACCACTTCATAAAGGAGGTGACAGAATTCAGGCATCAAATTATAGGCTAATCTGTGTGTTAGGTGTTGTAATTAAAGTGTTGGAGAAGCTGGTGAAAATCAGGATCCATAATTGGATTGACAACAATGGTATTATCTTTGATGGATGGCACAAAAATACAAACGGGAGGTCATGTTTTAGTAATCTTGTTATAATTAGGTGGATATGGATGGATACACAGCAGTATACTTAGTATACTGTTGTGTATTCATTACACAACAGAGATTTTTTATTTTATTTTATTTTATTTTTTTATGTTGGGCCCATATACAGGAGGTTGGCTGGTCAACCTATAGTACGTTAGTACCATATATGGTGATGGGTTGTGAAAGGAGAAACTTGTTTACATTTGATTTGAATGCCTGTATATTGTATTCCTTGGGACGTCAGGGGGAAGACTGATCCACAGTACTGCAGTAGCAGGGATGAATGAGGAGGAGAAGAAACTTGTTCTGTGGGTTTTGAGGTGTACTGTAAAAGGATGTTGGGCGGCAGCTGTACGTGTTCCAATGGGCTTAGTACAGGGTGGGGGAATTATTGATGCTGTTTCAGATGAACCTTTCTCGTGAAAGTATTTATAGAATATACAGATTGCAGAGACCAAGCGTCTATGTGAAAGTGGGGGAAGCGATGAGGAACGGTGAGGGATGGGTCATTTATTAGTCTAATTGCTCTCCTCTGTATCGAATCAAGCATTTTAAGGGAGTTTTTTTTTTGGAGCTCCACTCCAGATGTGAGAGTAGTATTCGAGAGCTGGGCGGATTTGTGACCTGTATAGTGTTAACAGCTGTTTAGAGGTGAAGTAGCGTCTTGAGCGAAAGAGAAACCCTAGTTTTTTTTTTTTTTTTAGATGCTGGGGATGCAATGGTTGTGATGTGTTTATGCCAGGAGAGGCTTGATGTCGAGGTAATTCTGAGAAGAGAAATTTCATCTTGTCTGTGAATTTGAGTGTTATTGAAAACAATGCTGGGGGAAAATGGTTCTTTTTTGTGAGAAATAAGACAGAACTGGGTTTTGCTAGCGTTGAAGTTGACAAGGTTGTCTGAGCCCCATTGGAATTAAGGGCAGTGGTGGTTGATGTTCTGTGGGTCGAAGTGAGTTGTGTAGGGTAGGGTTTGCCAAGTGTAAGTGAGGAATGTAGTGTGCTGTCATCTGCAAAACTGTGTATTGGGTTAGAGGTCAACTGAAGTAGGTCATTGATATATAGAAGGAAGAGGGTTGGTGAGAGAACTGAGCCTTGAGGGACCCTGGCATTAGTTGGATGGTGAGAGGATAGGGAGCCGTCTACCATCACACATGGTGTGCATCCAGACAGGAAGCTGGCAATCCATCTGCAGAAGTCCCGAGGCAGTCCAAATGATGGGAGTTTGCTTAGTAAGCCTTTGTGCCAGACTCGGTCAAAGGCTTTGGAGATATCAAGTGCAACTACTTGGGATTTGTCGATTTTTCTCCATAGCATTTGTCCAGTGATGGGTGGTGTATGAGAGTAGATCTCCTGTTGAAAGGCTTTGGCAGAATCCGTACTGGTGGTCACTTAATAGCCGGGTACCTTCAGGTTAGATTAGGAGTTGAGAGTTGATGATTTTTCCATTACTTTAGATAGGACGGTAGTTAGATGGCAATGATTTGACACCCTTTTTTTAGGAATGGGTTTGAATATAGGCCAGTTTTCAGGTTTTGGGATATATACCAGTGGAGTGAGAGAGTGTGTACAGATGACATAGGATAGGAGTCAGTTCAGATGCTCAGACCTTCAGGATAATTGGAGGAATTCCGTCTGGGCCAGGAGACTTTTGTGTGTGTAATTTAAATAGCAGGTTTGTGATGTCTTTTTGGCAAAAGGATATAGGAGGCATTGTATGTTGGGCAGTTGGAATGACTAGAGGGCATTTGCCATTGTCAGTTATGTGTGCATTGGCGGCAAAGTGTGATGCCAGCAGGAAATGGATACACAACAGTATACTTAGATTTTACAAAGGCTTTTGATAAATTGCCACATGATAAGTTGATAGTTAAACTAGAATGGTCAGAGTTGGATATTAGATTAGTGCATTGGATTGGATATTGGCTCTCTGATAGGTATCAACAAGTTGTGCATAGAGGAGCAATATCCCGGTAGAGGAAAGTCACTGGTGGTGTGCCTCAAGGGCCTCTTAGGGCCAGTACTTTTTAATCTGTATGTTTATGATATTGTAGAAGGTTTGAAGAGATATTTGGTTGTTTGTAGATGATGCAAAGTTGGGAAGAACTATGAAAATGGGCCTGACAGTATAATCTTACAAGATGCAAAGTTTTAAAATCTGGAATTATATTGGAGGAAATAATAAATCTTAACTTGTTTACATAGCTGAACTTGTTTACATTATTCTGCATATTCTCTCAGGGCTACTTGATTTATTGCTAGGAACTTTTGATGCACCTTCTTCTTTTTCAGGGCTGCCTTCTTTAACTTCTTGAATCCACCTCAAGGCTTGTATTTTTCTGTCCTTGCAAAGCTTCACCACATGTCTTCCTGGCTTAATAGATAATGATTTTGCATTATTCTTCCTTCTGAGTGATTCTTTTAATTCTTATTTAAAACTCTTGAATTTTTTTTTTCTTTTTAGTATGTTTATATGATTATAAGTTTTATCATATAATGAAAGTCTTAATAACAGAGTCCTTGAGACTTTTCTTATTTCTTCCATCTTTACTCCATGGGAATTTATGCACATACTTATGTTGGTATAGTTCACCCGCCGTTTGTAGATCTCTCCTTGGCATTTTGCCAAGAATAGTCGATTCATGCTGAAGGGGAGAAAGAAATGAAGGATGTACGAATTGGTCACCAACATGCAAAATCACGTGCTTTCTTGTCTGTCGCTGTACTAGTACTAGCTTGATTTTTGTTGTCGCTTTTTTGCATTTTTTTTTTATTATTAATTTGTATGATGGATCCAGTACAGCCAACAAGTTCTGTTGTTAAACGTTTCAGTAGCTCTTGCAAAAGAATATTGAATAATGTGCTGACATTCTGCATAAAAGAATCGTCTCCTTGTTCCTCTTTCTCAAGTCATAGAACATGCAAGTACAATTGCAGGCGTATTGGGATCGACTGTTAAAAGAATTCGTAGGGAATCAAAAGGTGAAGGTAAGCCAAACTTTAAATCTCCTAAAAAAAGTGCCAGAGTAAAGAAAACAATCGAAACCGTAGCTTTGAGTGATTTTGATGTAGACGTTATAAGAAGAACTATTCACGAATTTTACGTGGTCGAGAAAAGAGTGCCAACTGTTCTGAAATTGATTCCTGTGCTTAAAGAAAAAATTGATTTTCCTTGGAAGCGAGAAACTTTAAGGAAAATACTTCATGAAATCGGATTTTGTTTTAAAAAGTCCCAGAATAAAAGGAAACATCATGGAGCGAAGTGACATTGTTTTATCTAGAATGCAGTATTTGAGAGCAATAAGATGTTTCAGGGAGGAGAAAAAACCGATTGTATATCTAGATGAAACTTGGATTGATAGTAATTTAACTTATGGAAAATGTTGGCAGTCTAAAGAAGAATATGGAGTGCTACAAACCGGAAATGCCTCGCGGCCCATAATAATTTTGTGTATGGGTGGAGAAATGGGTTTTTTACCGAATTCAAACTTATTATACAAAGCCAATTACCATAGGCAAATGAACTCGACGATCTTCGAAAAGTGGGCAGAAGAAAAACTGATTCCAAACCTTCCTAAAATTGCTGTTGTTATAATTGATAACGCTTCATATCACTCTATTCGATCAAACAATGTTCCAAATTGGTCTAATAAGAAGCAAGTTCTTATGGATTGGCTCTCTGCAAATAACATTTCTCATTCCCCAGATATGCGAAAAATTGAATTGCTTAATTTGGTCAAAAGAAACTTGCCCACAACTAAACTATTTAAATTCGACATGCTCAAAGAGCATGGATTTCTAGCTTTGAGGCTACCACCATATCATTGCGATATTAATACTATTGAGTATGTTTGGGCAGAAGTGAAAAGTTTCATTCGCCGTCGCAACGTGACTGGAGATATTGACATGTCGAAACTTTTTAAGCTTTCAGAACAGGCGATTGAAAGTATTACAGTTCAAAACTGGGGAAAATATTGCTTTCATGTCACCTCATTGGAAAATATATATTGGGACAGAGATGGAATTATTGAAGAATTATGCAAACCTTTGGTGATCAGTTTAAGTGAAAGCGATTCGGACACCGATTCAGATAACTGTGAAGATTAAAAGGATTTGATAATGGTATTTTTTTTCCAACCTTTTTTTGCATGGGTTTGTTAAAAGAGTCACAACAAGTCATAAATAATTAATCGGTTTAGGACATTAAAGTGTTTCAGTTCTCTCAACTGTAAGTTTAGAATATCTAAGTTCATTTGAAAAAATTTCTGTTTTTCTGTATAATTATTTTTATTTTATAGAAAACTTTCTTAAAAATAAACTTAGTTAAATTTTTGTTTTATGCTATACCTTTTTTAATTTTGTTAATACTCCAGGTACATTTTTCCAACTGTTATACAAGCAAAATAGTTACACTTTAAAAACTACAATGTTCGTAAAAGAAAAGGTAAATTTTTCGACCTGTAATAATAAACAAACACATCCCAGAAGAGAGATTGATTACCCTATTATCGGAATGGATTCTCCTTTTTCTGACATGCGCAGTGTCAAGAGACCTCTAATCGGTGGGCGAACTATACATAGTAATGACTAGCCTCCCTGAAGAAATCCAGCATGTACATACAATTATTACTTGCTGTGCTGTTTTCATTAAATGTTCCCAAAACATTTCTGGAGGGTTGGCATTCATTTCCTACTTGGCTGTATACAGTTCTAACAAGACCAACTTATCTTTTTGCTTGATATAGCTCTCTTCTGTAGTGACTAAAAAAAAAAAAAAAAATCACCCATCTCTTCCTAAGTAAAATCTTTCTTGTAATCCTAGACACACATAAGTCTCATTGTTCAACTCCTCATTCACAAAAATTATCTTCATGTTCGGTGTTAAATGCTATAGTTACTCTTTCTCTGATCATTGTTGCCTGAATGTAATTATCAACCTGTAGTTATCTTTTAGAAAAATCTTCTACATATTATATTAATTATATATATTAAAACAACGTGTGTCAAAAATGTTAATGCATTTCCATAATTTAAAAAACTTCTTGCTGTAGAATAACTTGAGTATGTATATAATTGCAGTTCTTTTTTTTTTTCTTTTTTTTTGTGTGTGTGTGTGTGTCTTAGCTTCTTGAAGGTATTCTTAGCCTTTTGGATATATTACTTGTATTTGAAGAAGCTCCAGGAGAAGAAGGCTGGCCTGCAATGAAAGAGATGGGATTAGATATTCTTCTACTCTTTGCTGATAGCAAAAATCTTGCAGTAAGTTTTCACTTAAAAAAAGTATTTACATTTGTATGGGATATAGAAGGTAAGCTACAAAAAAAATTGGAAAAAATGTTATTTTCATTATCCTAAGACCCCCATGGAGTCATTAATTCATCTAGGAGGTCCCTTTCTCCATACACGCAGTTCATCATACTGTACCTTAAGCACATTCAAATTCTCTACAAATACCATGCTCTCAAGCAATGCATTCTCATCATTCACAGCTCTCCATGCAAAATATCTGCTTCTCACTAACTTGCTCCCACCCTAATTCTAAAGCTTCCAGGGATAACCACATGTTCTCCCCCAGTCTCCTTATTATCCATTTTAGATCCTTATCCACCATCACCCCAAGATCTTTTATTTCCTCTACTTTCAACAATATATCCTCACAAAGAGTAAATTTATATTGCATCTTTGTTTTCCAAATTTTAAAACATTATATTTGGTTGCATTGAACTGGTATTCCCACTCCAGTGCCCAATCACTCGGTTTATTCAAGTCTTCTTATAAGGCCACAACATCTGCTCTACTTCTCATAGATTGTCTCAACTTTGCATCATCTGCAAACAACTGAATATCCCCATTCAAATCTTTCCCAATATCATTAACATACAGGTTAAACTGCAGTAAATGTTGGCCCTAAAACAGACCAGTGACCATCCTCTTCTGGGATATTGCTTCCCAGTACAGAACCGCATATACCCATCACACAGCCAATCCAGTGCACTAATCCAAATGTCCAACCCCATCTACTCTAGTTTGACTATCAACTTATTATGTGGTAATCTATCAAAAGCCTTTGCGAAATCTAAGTATATTACTATGCATCCTTCTCCTCTGCCCATGGAAGCAGTCACCTTATTGTAATAAGTAAGTAGATTACTAAAACATGACCTTCCTTTAGTAAATCCATGCTGTCCATGAAAGATAATACCATTGTTGTTAATCCCATTCTGGATCCTTATTTTCACCAGCCTCTCCAACGCTTTAACCACAACACCTGACACACAGATTAGCCTATAATTTGATGCCTGAATTCTGTCACCTCCTGTATGAAGTGGCACAATGTAGCCTTCTTTCCACTCTTTTGGAATTTTACCAAATGTAAAACTCATATTAAACAAATATGTCAAGGCAGATGACAGAATTTCATGATAACATGCCAGCTGGGGTGTCGCCCAGTTAAACAAGGTTCCCATTGTTTTCGTCAGGGAACCAGGGTGAACCAATGGCAAAGAAATGGAGCTAGCTGAGGAATTGGATAAGAACCAGATTGAGATAATAGGGGTGACTGAAACAAAAAAAAGACACAAACTGGGGAGATTTTTCTGAGCAATAAATAAAAAATGTTATATTCAGGCAAAGACAGTCAATGAAAAGAAGGAGTAGCCATAGTATTCAACACTAATTATGAGGCTAATCTTATTGAATGAATGGCAGGCAGTATCAAGGAGAGTGATGTGGACAAATATCGGAATGGGAGAACTGGACAGTGAGACTCACAGAAGGTTCTACTAAGATAGAAGCGGAGAAGTTTTTTGAGGTTTTGGAGAGGGCAATTGACATGAAGAGAATGAAAAGTTTGTCCTTGTTGTGGATCTTAAGAGCAGAAATGATTGTTCTTTACTCCTAATAATGGCAAATACCTGTTGGATTTCTGTTCAGGACACAGACTGGTTATTATTAACACAATGTTTCAACATAAAATGTGCACAAATTCAAATGAAGGGAAGAGGCAAGGAATAAGAAAAGTCTCATTGACTATGTTATTGTTGATAGTGATGTTTTCTCCCTAGTGCAAGACACTAAAGTGTACAGAGGATCTGAAATTGGCACTGATCACCATTTAGTCTTGAGCAGGATAAAATTGAATTTCATATTGAAAAGAAGAACACATAAGAAAGTTGAGCAGCTTCTCAGATGTGAACTGTACACTAAAACACACAAACATTATTCAAGAGAAAATGAAAGAATTTGAGAACAGGAATCGAACCTTGGAGATTCAGTGGGAAGACCTGAAGAAAATATTGATTGATTCATCAAGAGAGACATGTGGTGAGGTTGTTTGCAAGGATAGAAAACTCAGAACTCCATGGTGGTGAACTCAGGAAGTTAAAGAGGCAGTGAAGGAAAAGAAGAAAGCATATCAAAAGTTCCTGGCAAATAAGTCAGCTTGTGCTCTTAGAGAATGCAGAAACAAATGTAAGAAAGCTAAACACTGTGTAAAACTAGCTAAACACAAGTCATGAAGACTTTGGTAAGAACATAGAAAATAAATATCAAGGAGGGGGGGGGGGTATTCTGAAGATATTCTATTGAAGAAGCTCAGAAATGGAGGAAAGAGTGCTGTAAAAGGAATTAAAGATGATAAAGGTGACATGAAAACTGGAGAAAAAGATATCCTTGATGTGTGGATAATTACTTCGAAAAATTGCTGAATGAAGCAATTAGTGACACACAGTGGTAAAAAACACTCGACAAGCATGCAGACAGGAATACATACATATCCATTCTTGAAGTAGAAAAAGCTCAGAGTTTCACTTTATGACAAATAGTCGAGAAATCATGTGAATATAACAAAGATCTGTATTTAAATTTTGTAGATCTGGAAAAGGCATATGACAAGGTGCCAAAAGAGATGCTGTTTCAAAACGCTGCAGTTGTATGGTGTCAATGGGGCATTATATCAAGCAATACTTGGTCTTTATTTGAGTTGTAAGTCGGCAGTTGGAATTGAAGGAAGTACAGGAAGATGGTTTAATGTTAAATCTGGTGTCAGACAAGGATGTATATTATCCCCTCTGTTATTCATTATCTATATGGATCATATTATGAAGGAAAGTAGTATTAAACCTGATATCAAAATTGGAGATGTTAATCTCAGCCCTTTGCTTTATGCGGATGATGTTATACTTCTAAATAAATCCACTAGATGTCTGCAAGATTCCCTCACTAAATTGAATAACTGTTGTAATAGATTTGTATGAAGGTCAGCAATAACAAGACAAAGACGATGAAAATAGGCAGAAGCATTGAAAATATCAACTGTTTTGTGAATGGATAACCTATAGAGTAAAACAAACTCTTTTAGGAAAGATAACACAATTGGAAGAACGACAGTACATTCCACCCTTCGATTGGAAAAGGCTGAGTTCAAGTCAAATTCCCGTTGTGACGGGAGGAATCTTTATATGGACTTTTTCAATTGAAGGTGAGTTAGCCGATCTCATACGGAGGTAGCAGGGGTTTTTTCCCCCCGGAAACTCTGGTTTTTCTTCCCGCATACAGACAAATCGACCCTTCAGAACACATGCAATTTACAGACAAAAGATACTTGTTGTGGTGGGTGGTAAATTGAGCTGGTGTAGTTGATTGGTAGTAGAGGTTCGGTGGTGGTGGAGACAGAGAGTTGCACACTAGGTGTCCTCCCGCGATGAGTCTTCGGACTCCTTGGAGGTGTCACGAATAATAATAATAATAAAATGAATGTAAAGTAAATGTTAATAAAAGTAAATGATGTTATACTTCTAAATAAATTCACTAGAAGTCTGCAAGATTCCCTCACTAAATTGAATAATTGTTGTAATAGATATGGTATGAAGGTCAGCAATAACAAGACAAAGATGATGAAAATAGGCAGAAGCATTGAAAATATCAACTGTTTTGTGAATGGATAACCTATAGAGTAAAACAAACTCTTTTAGGAAAGATAACACAATTGGAAGAACGACAGTACATTGCACCCTTCGATTGGAAAAGGCCTGAGTTCAAGTCCAATTCCCGTTGTGACGGAAGAAATCTTTATATGGACTTTTTCAATTGAAGGTGAGTTAGCCGATCTCATACGGAGGTAGCAGGGTTTTTTCCCCCCGGAAACTCTGGTTTTTCTTCCCGCATACAGACAAATCGAACCTTCAGAACACATGCAATTTACAGACAAAAGATACTTGTTGTGGTGGGTGGTAAATGGAGCTGATGTAGTTGATTGGTAGTAGAGGTTCGGTAGTGGTGGAGACGGAGAGTTGCACACTAGGTGTCCTCCCACGATGAGTCTTCGGACTCCTTGGAGGTGCCACGAATAATAATAAAATGAATGCAAAGTAAATGTTAATAAATTCTTGCACCTACATTAATTACTGCAATTTTTTATCAAAAAAAGTTACCAAGAGTCGCTTGAACAGTCTTAGTTTGTTTATTATCAGCATAAATTCTATAGTAACAAGCGAAATGACTCTCTAGACCTAGGTAAAACAAGCAATCTTCGATTAACATCCGGATCCATATCCATTATTTACTGCTTAAGCAATTTGAAACTGTGAAATATTCCATCCAGTTGTTTGATTGTTATCTCCTTTGGAACCTCATCTTCACATTCCATTTGTTCGTTGTCTTCATATGCATGTTATTGTTCAATTTCAAGAAGATAGTTATCACTGAAATCCTTTGAATTTGAATCCAATAATTCTTTAGCATCTTCTGCATCAAAACCAAGGTCTTCACCAATTGCAATGATTTCTTCAACCATGTTGTTCACAGGATTTTGAAAATCACCTAATTCATTAACGCATTCTGGCAAAAGATTTTTCCAAACAGCTCTTGTGCAGCTAGGAGACACTTGCTCCCGCAAGTCATGAATGCTTTCAATTGCATTTTTATTGTTAATTTTCCAAAATTCTTGGAGCATAATCGCATTTTTTCCTGTTGTTGTTTCTCTGCCTTTGGGAATGTCTTTTTAAGAAAATAGGCTTTGAAAGTTGCAATGATGCCTATGTCCATGGGTTGTACCAATGATGTTGTATTTGGTGGAAAAAATAAAAGTTTCACATTCTCACACAGATCATTAAGAGAATTTGGATGACCAGGTGATTATCTAAAAGCAAAACATCTTTGAAAGCTGAGTTATTTCTCTTGCAATAAGCTTCAGCTGCCGGACAAAAATAAAACTTACCAATCTTCAAATAGGTTTTGGGTAACCCAAGTCTTCCGATTCGCACACCAAATTACAGGTAAAGAGTTCTTGTTACATCGTTTTTAAGCCCTTGGATTCTGAGTTTATAGACAAACAGCTGCTTGTGTATTCTCCATTAACATTCCTTCCAAGCATAACAGTTAAGTGATCCTTGGATACTTTATTGCCAGGCTGTGCTGCTTCTTTTTTTGATATAAAAGTTCTAGATGGAATTTTTTTCCAATAGAAGCCAGTTTCATCTACATTGAAAATTTGGTAGTAATCGTAATCATTTTTTTCTATAATTTTTTGCAGCTCAACAGGAAATGTAGATGCAGCATCTTCATTGGCACTTGCAGCTTCACCTGTTATTTTCACTTTCTTTAGTTCTGCAGTAGATTTAAAATTTTCAAGTCAGCCTTTGCTAGCTGCAAATTTTGAATTGCCTTCTTTATATTTAGTCTCTTTAAGTCTTGAAAAGAGGCTTAGAGCTTTGACCCTGATATCATAAGCACTAATTGAATTCTCTTTTGATTGCAGTCTTCCAGCCAAATAATCAACAGATCTTCCATTTCAACCGTTATAGCACTTCAGTTACGTGTGCATTGCATACTTGCAGATCTAGATTCAACTTTCTTTACCTTGCTCGCAATACTTATCAGCTTTGGATAAAATAGTCCCTATTGTAGACTCGTTAAAACCAAATTCACTTGCAATCTTACTTTTACTTTCACCATGTTTAAATATTTTAATTATATCAAGTTTTGTATCTAAAGTAATTACTTTCCTCCTCCTTTTTTCACTTAATGACCCAGTTGTGGGATTGCTTCTATTCTTCGACATGATTAATGGACTGTAAAATTTACGAAGAATGTAATTTATAAATACAGCAGAACAATTAGAGCTTGTAATACACCCACTCTTAATGCTTAATCGAAGGAATGACATCATCATGTTTACGACTTTCTTTCTCTTGGCTAGGAAACACTCCTCGAGGCTTGCATGTTTTTGCATGGTAAATTTAAAGGCACATTAATTAAAACTGTTGCCACGTATATAAAGGGATTGTCGCAATTAATTTCACTGTGTTACTTAAATCCTGCATTAAGCAATGGGCAAAAGTGTATATACAGGGTGGTTCAGAATTCCATGTATGAACTTTGAGGGGGGGGGGGGGTAGAGAACATTAAAATCAATCATATTCACACAGGAAAGCATGACCGGAAATGCCACCCAAAAGTGGTAGGTGGCACTGTTCACCAGCACTCTAGGTGAGTAATTGGGCTTCCTCATTCAAGCTTTCGAAGTCATGCTAAGAATATGCGTCATTTTATGAATGCTGAGATGGCAGGCATGCACCTTGTTTACCATATTATGTATCCAACTACTATTGAACTGTTCAGTTACACCTAATAAAGTTTTTTACACTACTTACTGTCTTGTGTTATTTCTATATCTTTGTGTCCTAGTACCTTCCGGTGGCTTTTCCGGTTATGCTTTCCTATGTGAATATGGTTAATTTTGATGTTCTCTACCTCCCCTCAGAGTTTGTATGTGGAATTTTGAACCATCCTATATATATATGTATATATACAGGGTGTATATATGTATATATCTTACTTGCTAAATGTTTTTCAGCAAGTAAGTTGGCTGAACAGTGACAGCACATTAATGAAAATTGTGAAAGCAACATTAAATTAGTTATACAAAATTCATTGGAACACTTGGGATAAAGATAGAATTGAAATGTCATTAATGGCAAAATGTTCTGGAGGCTATTGAAAAAGCTGAGAAATTTGAGTACTCTAAAAGGAATCAAAGATAAAGGCCATATGAAAATTGAAGAAAGGAGTAGATTCAACTGGAGCAAATAAAATTCAACTCAGGATATTAGGAAAGAACTTGACATTGCTAGCATCCAGGAATGTGTTAGCAGAGCTAACTCAGGTGATATGGTCACTTGATATTCTGAATAACTCTAGGAATTACTTTGAAGACTATTAAATGAAACAAGCAGTAATAGAACAGTGGCAGAAAATGTTTGAAAAGAACATGGATATAAAAAGCCAATCAGAAACCTCATATCTTCATATTGTAGAAAGGCAACTGGAGCAGATGCAATTCATCTAAGTATTTTAATGTAACACCATTCACTTCAATTAAACAAGATAAATTACTCCCTGTTGCTCTCAAACCAACCTATCTCCTCTTAATAAGTAATTTCATGTGAACCATGCAACAAGCTTATAGTTAGTTTACAAATTAAAGATGCCAAGAAATTATATTCTTGGTTTAATCCTTTATCCAAGTGCAAGCAAACAAAGTTTGCGCCTGAAGTAATTTCGGGACTGGCAACTTGTATATAGACGCTAATGATTTCTCATCACTAGCCTTGATATCCCATAATGCAAACCACATATCCTTACGGACATGTACAGGGTGTCCCAAATTCATGCAAGATTTAAATTTAGCGCCATTTGTGCGGTAAAGTGTTGCCAACGAGAAAAAAAGACTGCGTGACAGCTGACAGTTCAAGGTTATTAAAAATGACCACACACAGTGAAGAGAGTTCGTTGAATGGATTATGGAACAACAACAAGTGGATGCTTATTTTTCAAACAAAATTATCTTCAGCGATGAGGCTCATTTTCATCTTGATGGCTTCATTAATCGACAAAATTGTCGCATTTGGGGTTCAGAAAATCTACGAGTGATTGTTGAGAAACAAATGCATCCACAACGTGTCACTGTTTGGTGCAGATTTTTGGCTGGAGGCATCATCGATCCATTCTTCTTCAAAAATGCGGCTGGTAAGGCAATAACAGTTAATGGTGCTCGCCATCGCAACATGATAATCCAGTTTTTTGTGTCTAAATTGCAAGCTATGGATGTGAACGACATGTGGTTTCAACAAGACAGTGCCACATGCCTTACAGCCCGAGAAACAATTCAATTACTGCATGAGTCATTTCCTGGTCATGTAATTTCCTGTTTTGGTGACCAGAATTGGCCGCCCAGATCATGTGACTTAACGGCGTTGGACTTTTTTCTTTGGGGTTTTTTGAGGTCTAAAGTTTATGCCAACAAGCCCATGCCTTGAAGCAGGAAATTGAGCACTGTATCAATGAAATTCAGCCACATTTATGCAAAACGGTCATGGAAAATTTCGACAAAAGAGTGCGTATGTGCCAGCAAAGCCGTGGAGGCCATTTACCCGATATGCTATTTCATGCATAACCCTATACTGTATACTTTATGAATCAATAAGAAATTACAATTTTTAATTAAAAACCTGTGTTTTCTATTAAAATTACTTCTTGCGTGAATTTTGGGACACCCTGTATAATACTATGCATTAGGCAAAGGGTCACTATTCAGACCAGTTTCAACCTTTATTGAAGTCTCATCAGTGGGAGCCAGATCCAGAAGTGATACCAAGGTTGAAGTAATGCAGACGTGATATTTCCATATATGAGTAGCCAAAAGGTGTCACACTTTATTATTAAAATACTCTGGATTAGTGATAGAGGTTGGAAGTTTTTCCACCTGGTTATACTATAAATTAAAGATGCCAAGAAATTATATTCTTGTTTAATCCTTTTGGCTATTCATTCCTGATATCATTTTTGGCACTCTCCTTTGCACTCTCTCCACTGTATCAGAATCACCATGGGAACCAGGAGACCAGACTTGCATGCAAGAACATGGATATGTGGCGCTAGTCGGCAATGCTAGTGCCACTCATCGATGAGTGGCGCTAGCGTCGCCGTAGCACGTGGCGGTGAATTTGAGCTGTGCAGAAGAAAGTGATTTTTAATTGGTGAATAGTCCATTTTTTTCCCGTTTTTCTACGTTTTTGAGTGCTAAATTGTTTCTCTGAATACGAGTGTACTTCAGTGGTTGTTTTTTGGAAGTTAGTTGCTGTCGCGATATAATATATTTTGGTACCGTCGGAATCGAACGCGTAACGGTGGAAGACAAAACGAAGCTAAGTTACTGTATTTAGGTTATATTTCATTTTATTTAATTATATTTAGTACTTAAATGTTCTGATGTTTGTACTTTTTTTTTTTCCCTCTTATTTATTAATCGAATAATTATTAAAGATTACGCTACTCGGCAGTAAGGAATGATGGTGGATTCAGCAGCAGTCGCAAGTGGCGTGACGCCAAGTCCTCCGCCATTTAAGAACTCAATTATTAGCAATATCATAAGGGACTTTGTGGCATGCAGTACTTGCGGCATGTATGCGTCTCGGGAATTACATATGTGGCTTGTTAAAGAGAGTGGAGAGCGTATGTGCGCAAAATGTAGGCAGTTGGAGGAAATAAGTACATTAGATATATCGATATCCGACTTTGTTGCTCCAGGAACGGGGAATGAATGTAGGAACACAAGTGGTGTGATAGGAGAGAATGAGAAAATAATAGTTGATAGTGTGGAAGGTGTGAGTGACTGTGAAAGTTTAGGAGATGGCTTTGTTTGGGAGAGTGAATTTAGATTAAGAGTGACTGACCTGCAGAGGGAGATAGATGAGTTGAAAGAGGAGGTGGAATGTCTTGTGAATGAGAGCAGAAGTATGAAAGATAAGATTAGGAGAATGGAAGAGATAAATGCAAGACGAATCAGAGTAGGAGAGAGAGAGAATTTAGGGAGTATGAGTGAGAGGTATGAAGGTGCTAGAAGAAAAGAGAATGGAAACAGTAGAAGAGAGGGAATGAGAGAGAGGTTTTGGGAATGCTAGCAGACGAGAGGATGGAAACAGTAGGAGAGACGGAATGAGAGAGAGATATGGAAGTGCTAGAAGAGGAGAGAATGGAAACGGTAGGAGAGATGGAATGAGAGAGAGGTATGGGAATGCTAGAAGACGAGAGGATGGAAACAGTAGTAGGAGAGACAGAATGAGAGAGGGATATGGAAGTGCTAGAAGTGGAGAAAATGGAAACAGTAGGAGAGAGGGAATGAGAGAGATGTATGGGATTGCTAGAAGAGGAGAGAATGGAAACAGTAGAAGAGAGAGGTATGGGAATGAAAGAAGAGGAGAGAATGGAAACAATAGGAGCGAGGGAATGGTAAGAGGTATAATGTATGGCGACTCAATGATCCGTGGTGTTCAAGATAGGATGCGTGAGGAGTGTTTGCCAGGAGGAACAATAGAAAGGGTGGCTATGGCAATTAAGAGAGGTGAAAGGGTGGATGAGATGATTGTGATGGTAGGAACGAATGACTTGAGTGGTAATGTAAGTCAGGCAGCGAGAGATATCAGATTTTTGCTTGAGACTGTACGGAAGAAGACAGAGAGAGGAAAAATAGTGTGCGTGTTGCCTAGGTATGATAATGATGAGCTGAGCAGAAGAGCGGTGATATTGAATGGCATAATAGCGAGAATGTGTGACAAGAGAGGACTGGTATATGTGGATGCTTGGAGTGCGTTTGAGGAAAGAGAGGAATTGTATGCGAGAGACCGTTTACATTTGAATGAGGAAGGACGTAGGCATCTGGAGAGATTGCTGTTCTGAACGAGTCAGTGTGTCCCAGGGAGGATGATAGCAGGGGTGGCCTCTTGTGGGAATGGATACTTGGGAGAAGGGAGACAATGTCAGGTAACACTGAGCCCAGTGGAGTCTAGAAGGGATAAGGCTGGGTATAGAAACAATGGCATTTATATGCTGTATACTAATGCCAGGAGTATCCGGAATAAGGGAAAGGAATTGGTGGCGCAGATAGCATCAGCCTGGCCAAAAATTATTGCGATCACTGAGACGTGGTTGACAGAAGGGGATATAACAACAGGAATAGAAGTCGCTGGGTATAGCATTTTTCGTCAGGATAGGAGGGGAAAGCGTGGTGGTGGGGTACTGCTTATGATAAGTGATGACCTATGTCCTCTAAGAGTGGAGAATTTGGAAGGAAGTGAGACAAATGATTTTGAGAGCGTATGGTGTGAGGTAGAGGTAGGCAAGACAGGATATTTAGTGGGGGTGTTGCTACAGACCCAGGAGCACAGAGGATGGGGACCAGGAGATGTTTAGACAGCTAAGTTTGGCAAGTGCAAGAAGAATGATTGTTATAGGAGATTTTAACTTCAGTAGTATAAATTGGAGAGAGGAAGATGCATGTAGCAATAGGGGAATGGAATTTCTAGAATTCTTGAGGGACAAATGTCTTAGGCAACATGTAACAGAGAGAACAAGAGATTCAAAAGTTTTGGATTTGGTTATAGCATCAGAAGAGTTGATAATAACTGACTTGATGTCTCTCCCACCAGTTGGAGAGAGTGACCATATGATGTTGACTTGAAAAATGAATAGACATGCAGGAGTATCAAAGAGACGGGAACTTATGTGGAATTATAAGGCAGGTGATTATAATAGTCGTCAACTTCGGGAAGTTTCATGGAGGCAGGAATTGGAAGGCCGGGATATCACTAGTGCATGGGAAATTGTGAAAGAATATTTGTTATCAGCAATGGTAAGTTGTATACCACGAGTGAAGAAGAGGACGCAATTTGGAGTAAAGTGGATGACAAACAATATTAAACAGGAATTGCATGCGAAAAAGAGTCTATGGAAGAGATATAAGGAGACAGGTGAAGAGAAGATGCATGAAGAGTATAAGACACAGGCCAGAAGAGTGACTAGTGTGGTAAGGAAAGCAAAACTGGAATATGAGAGGAGATTGGCCCTAAGATCCAAAGAAAATCCTAGGGAATTTTTTAGCTATGTGGCCAGTAGGAGGAGAAATGACTTTGGAAGAATGATATTGTGGGATAAAAATGGAAATAGAGTGACTGATGCAGAGGACATAGTGGAATTGTTCAATGAACACTTTATTGGAGTATTTCATCCTAGAGGAGTCAGTTTTAATGCTAGAGGGATAGGACTGGTCTTGGAGGTACAGGAGGAGAGTGTGTTTCAGATACTGAGTACTCTGGATGTCAGTAAAGCTGTGGGACTGGATGGTATTTCACCACGAGTTTTGAGAGAATGTGCTAGGGAATTGACAGTGCCTTTAACATGGCTTTTCAATGAAAGTCTGGCTTTGGCAAAGGTGCCCAGGGAATGGAAGGAAGGTAAGATAGTGCCATTGCATAAGGGTGGTAACAGACTGGAAGTGTCTAATTATAGACCAGTCTGTGTGTCATCAGTAGTTGTTAAGATCTTGGAGAAAGTAGTGAGGGACCGTATACAGCACTGGGCAGATGAGGGTAATGTTATCTCTGAGAGTCAACATGGATTTGTGAAAGGGCGCTCTTGTTTTAGCAATATGCTAGCCTTTTATAATAAAGTTATAAGAACATTAGATGAGGGAAAGGCATATACTGCAATTTTCTTAGACTTAGCAAAGGCATTTTACAGGGTGCCACATGATAAGCTGATATTTAAGTTGCAACACATGGGTCTGGATGTCAGATTGGTCAACTGGATTCAGGATTGACTCTCTGATAGGTATCAGAGAGTTGTGTATGGTGGAGCAGTTTCAAGGAGACAGAAGGTTACAAGTGGGGCCCCACAGGGCTCAGTACTAGGACCTATATTGTTTAACCTTTATATCAATGACATTGCCAGTGGATTGCAAGGGGATATTCAGTTGTTTGCAGATGATGCGAAGCTGGGAAGGATTATTAGTAATAGTGCAGATGTGGTAGCCCTGCAAGAGGATTTGAATAAGCTAGATAGATGGGCAAATGAATGGGGATGTCAGTTTAATGCAGCAAAATGTAAGGTCTTGTGGTTTGGGAAACATCGATGGGATGCCGCATACTCTATGGGAGGAGTTATACTGGAGAAAGTTGGGGAGACAAGAGATCTGGGGTTGATGATTGATAGAAACCTAATGTTTAGGGGACATATTGCAAAGGTGGTGAAGGTAACACAGAGGATTGCTGCTATTATGAGAAAGACACTGACCTGCAGAGATAAGAGGGTTATCATTCCGTTGTATAAGTCTCTGATCAGACCACACTTGGACTATTGTTCTCAGATTTGGACCCCAGGATTTGAAGGGGATAAATTAACTGTGGAAAGGATACAAAGATGGATGACAAAGATGGTTTCAGGACTGTACAAGGATAGTTATGAGGATCGGCTGAGAGAATGTGGACTGCAGAGTTTGGAGGATAGAAGAAGGAGAGGCGATATGATTGAGACTTTTAAACTGTTGAGAGGTGGTTACAGGGTTGACACTGGGGAGTTCTTTCGCTTGGTTGAACAGCACGAAGGAGTGATGACAAGAGGCCATCCCTGGAAGTTACTAAAGGAAACCGTGAGCAAGAGGGTAAGGAGTGGTTTCTTTGTGTGGAGGGTGGTTGAGCCGTGGAATGCATTGCCTGATGGAGTGGTGGGAGCGAGAACGGTCAGTGAGTTTAAAGAGTAGTATGATAGACTTTGTGTTTCTCAGGGGGGGGGGCCTCCCCTCGATGAGTCTTGACAGAATTTATGTCTTAGGAAGGACCTCCCTCGAAGAGTCTTTTGACTCCTTGGAGGCCTGAATAATAATAATAATAATATAAAAAGCCAGTCAGAAACCTCATATTGTAGAAAGGCAACTGGAGCAGATGAAATTCATCTAAGTATTTTAATGTAACACCATTCGCGATTCATTTCAATAGTGCATGGGAGATTTTATCAAGGCCTTGTGAAGAGGTAAAATGACTTCCTTATATGTGTGGACAGACTTATGTGTTCATCATATGTATTGTTTATTTTTTAACGGTATATATTAGAACACAGAAAAATAAGTTAAATAATTAATTTATTAACTTATTGCTGATATTTCGCTGGTGCTATAATCTATTCACTATTCACAAATGTACCACTAATAGAAACCCCCAATCTACTGAAGTCACACTTCCCCCCTGATATGTTTGAATTATTCAAATTCACAATACATGCAGGATATTTCACATGGAAAGGGAAAATATACAAACAAATAGATGGGGCAGCCATGGCCCCTCCCCCAGCCAACTTTTATATACAATGCATGGAAAAACTAGCAATCAATACAGCCACTCTCAAACCAACACTTTGGCTACGTTATGTTGACGATGTGCTTGCTATTTGGCCACATGTCCCAGAGACATTGGAAACATTCTTAGCTAATTTAAATAGCCACCATCCAAAAATCCACTTTACAATGGAACTGGAAGCTAATAACTGTCTGCTCTTCCTGGATACACTTATCACACGTCTTCCAAATAGTTTCTTATCATTTTCAGTTTTTAGAAAACACACACATACAGGGAGATATTTACACAAACAATCACACCATCACCCTTCTCAACAACATGGCTTTTTAAAAACGCTAACCCATAGAGCCAGAGCAATCTGTTCCAATGACAATGCTTTTGCTGCTGAACTGGCTCACTTATGCAATACCTTCTTGGCCAATGGCTATAATTCCCATAAGATAAACAAAATACTAAACACTCCTAAGAAACCCCTCCCGCTATCCACCACAGAGAACTACTACAAAACAGTCACCATCCCATACATTAAAGGCACATCCGAAAAGATTTCAAGAATTCTTATTAAACATGAACTACACACCACATTCAGACAGTGTGGCAAATTAGCAACCCTTTTCCGCTCACCCAAGGACAGCATTCCCCCTTTATCACATCCAGGAGTCTACGAAGTACCCTGCTCATGTAATCAAGCCTACTACGGTCAAACAGTAAGAACTGTGAACATCCTCATCAGCGAACACAAAAGATACATCTGGCATTATCGCTATGGCAAGTTGGGCCTAGCAGACCATGCTCTGGATACCCCTGCACAGAATCAACTGGAAGAACACAAAAGTACTGCACAGAAGCTCTTACAAGTCAGAGAGATTGTTCTTAGAGGCAACTGAAGCCCTGAAACACATTCCAAATCTCAACAAATATGGCTGTGTAAATTTGCCTAAAATCTGGGAGACAGTCATCTTAAGAAAAAACTAGTACTAAGTTTTTTCTCTGTTTAGGACTCTAGTTTTGTGTGTTAGCTGCAATTATTTTTTTTTCAGATAGAGGGCGCCAAAATCAGGACTCTAGTCTTTGTGTTGCTGCTACAATTTTGTTTAACTAGTCTGTTGATTACACCATGTTGTTATAGTCTCGCATATTGTGACAAACTGTGTTTTTGTGCTCTGGTTATAACCCCAGCGAAATATCAGCAATAAGTTAATAAATTAATTATTTACTTATTTTTGTGTTTTCTAATATATACCGTTAAAAAATAAACAACATGACTTCCTTATATCTTCACATGTCAAGGTTATTTGCCTTGCCATTATTTTGGAGTTGTATTTACAATTTTTACTATATGACCCTTGAACTTCAACTTCCTGTCTACTGAAACTCCAAGATCCCTAGGTTGATCAGTTTCTTCTAGCATAATCCCACCAACATAATGTTACATCGTATATCTAATGATGCCAAAGTGCATGACTTTACATCCATTTTCTCTTTCCCACAGGTCTACCTTATTCAAACAATTCTGCAAGCACTGCATATCAGCAGCACTCCATTACCTTACCTGTCTTTGCATCATCAGCAAATAGCTGTATGTCACATGTTAAATCTTTCCCAATGTCATTCATGTACAGATTGAATAACAATGGACCAAGGACTGATCCTTGAAGCACACCACTGGTTATCTTGAATCTTGCAGATTCACACTCCCATATACCACTTTTGATATCTGTTACTCAGCCATCCTCTTATCCATACTAATAGTTTATAATCCAATCCAATTTATGCAACAGTATTCCATGCTGTATTCTGTCAAAAGCCTTAGCAAAATCCAAAAGTATCATGGTGCATCCATTCCCTTTGCATAACTCAGTGATAACGTTATTATAGAATGTGCACAAGTTTCTAAAACATCAGTAATGTTTACCAATTATATATTTGGTTTAATCCTTTATCCAAGTGTAAGCAAACAAAGTTTGCACCTGTAGTATTTTCAGGACTTGGGCAACTCATGGTTGGGCAACTGATAGTATAACTTCCATCAGTAATGTTTATTTCCAGTCTGAAAAATTACCTACTCTTCCTGACAGAAATTCAAGTTCCAAAATTTTTCAAATACCATTCACTGTCAACCCATTTCTGAATGTGAATCCTAACCAACTTTTCCAAAATCTTCACTACCACTTCTGAGATACTGATTGTTTGATAGTTGGATACAACAGTCTTAGCCCCACCCTTGTGCAATGGAATTGCCACACATTCTTTCTACTCCTGTGGAATCTTCCCAGTTCTGAGAGTCAAATTATATAGCCTAATCAAGGGAATAGCCAGTTCAGCTGAACACTCTTTTAGCATCTAGGCTGATATCCCATCTGTTCCTATTGCAGAATTCGTATTCACTTTGTGCAACAGCTCTAGTACTTCCTCCTTTATCCACATGAGTTTCCTCACAGTGAAGAGATACCAGTGAGTTCAATGCTGCACATACCAGATTGATACTTTTAGCAAAATGGCTGTTCACCAGTTGAATGATGAATTCTGCATACCATCTGCATTCAGTAGGATTATTCTTTCAAATTCCTTCTTTCTTTTGCTTGCAGTATAATGATAGGATTCTTTTGGGTTGTCTTTAACTTGCAGAGCCAGTTTCTTTTCATGGCATAACATGTAACTCTTCTGGCATAACAATGCTTGTTATGCCAGAAGAGTTACAATACTTGTGACTCTTCTGGCTGCTGCTTGTAATTATCATAATCTTATGAATCTCTTGCTTAATTAAATTACACATCCACTTCACTCCTATTCTATTTATTCTTCAAACTCTGTAAGGTTTCTGTGGTCAACAGAAAACCTCACAGAACCTTCCAAATCCACTTCACAGATATATGTAGTCAGTTCCAACCTCAGTAATGTTTATTTCAGTCTGCAAAACCTTATCTACCCTTCCTGACAGAAATTCAGATTGCAACTTTTTTCCAAATACCACTCATCTCATCTTTTTACAGTTACACACCCCTTGAGGAGTCATTTTAACTCAAAGTTGGCATCTGTGCATATACATTCACTCTTATATACTATATTAAGAGTATCCAATTTAGAATCTCCTGATTTTGACCACATGTGGCTATAAATCTCTCTCTCTCTGATCTCCCATTCTATCAGATTTGTTTGTTCTCTCTCTCCTGCTCTCCTAATGCTACCATCCACTTTGAACTCCTCGATTTCCTTTCTTTAAATGTTGTTTTTCATCATCCAACTTTCGTAAGAGTAAGGTCGTCTTTCTTGGGAATTTTAATATTCTCAACACCAACATCCTCTTCCGACTGCACTGATTAAGTGGGTATGCATGCTGATATATTTTCTACCACTAATAATCTTACAATAATTGTTCAAATTCCTAATTGAATACTATATAATACTAACTGCTCTCCATACATCCTGGATCTCTTTCTTGTTGATACCTTTTTAAGTACAGTGGGAATATTGTTAATGTAATTCAGACCACAACCTAAAGTGCTCCACCATAACTTTTGTTCAACTTGCTCGCACCCATTTTGCAACAGAATCACTTGGATGGTTCTGTTGCCTTATCACCTGTGGAAAAAGACCTTTCTGCTTCTTACTTCTCTTCTCTTCCATTATCATTGATCTTGGCAGATGCCTTCCTGATCAATTCAAACTCTCAGTGCTCCTTTTCACCTTTTGTTAGGTTAGAAAGAAATCAGAAGGATGTTGTCCAAATTCGATACCAAAAGTCTCCTGATCTTGATGTTATTGGTTATAAATGTGTGTACTCCTGAGTTAACTTCCATTCTATGTTTTTTTTTTTGTTTTTTTTTACACTTTCATATTCCACTTGAATCTATTCTGCAGTTTGGAAATTAGGTTACATATAACTCACTCATAAGAAGGGTATTTCTATTATGTTGATTCTCTCTAAAGGACTGTTGAGAAAATCATCAGCACCCACCTTCTATGATACCTTGAAGGTACTCAACTAATAAATGATTGCCGGTCTGGATTCCGCTGCTATTGATACATAAGGGATATACTTATGTAACCCATTTCTGGACAAATACCATAGTGAGTTCAGGTGGTTGCTCTTGATATCTCTAAGGCATTTGGATGGGGCTGGCAAGAATCTGTTAAGTACCCTGCCTCATAATTTGACCTGTCCCTTGATTTCTGCAACTGGATTGTTTGTCTGCTTTCTGTCTGGATGCATACTCTATGTGTGTGTGAGAGTGATGGTAGGTGGTTCTTTATCTTCCTACTATGCAATAATGCTTGGGGGTTCCACAAGGCTCTATTCTCTCACCCTATCCTCTTCCTTCTATGTATTGGTGATCTACGCTAGTTAACTGCTAACTCATTACATAGTTTTGCCGATGACAATATACTATTTTCCTCTTCCTCCTCCTAAGGAAAATCTTGCACTACACAGATTTCATTAACCTCTCCATCCATAAATTTTATTTACAAACCATTCTTTAATGGAGTTTGGATAACCTTATTAGTTTCAACACTAGCAGAACACATTTCTAACTTATCACATATATACACACACCTTTTCTTCTAATCTTACTCCTGACACTCTTTTTTTTTTCTTCTTTTTTTGATACAGTAAAAAGTGATTTAGAATACAGAAATATAATATCTGATAATGTTGGAATCTTGTCAGGTAACAGATTGATTTAGAGGAAAAGTGCAGATAGGAAGTTAGTAATGATGTAAGTTTTTCATGTAGTACTATCATATCCTGTATACACCCCTTGAGTGAGGGTACTTGTCAGGAATTTGTTGATGATGATACTCTGACATCAAACCTCCTTTTGGCATAAACATATTACAATTCTTTTCTTCCTTAGCATCCAAAAAATTAATATTTCTCTTTTGTTTTAAACGGTTACTTTATCTCCAAACAGCTATTACCTCGACTAATCAGGTTATCCCCTGTCACAATCTGATTAAAAAATTAATCATCTTCATTAAGCATTCTCTGACTACTTGCCATGCACTACTGATATTCTTTCCTTGCAGCTTTTCAAGTCATCATCCAAGGGAAAGATTTAAAAGTGGGTATTCAGTTGTTTGCTAAACGGAATAGTTGATAAAGATGATGTAGATATCCTGCAAGATGATTTAAATAAATTGGCATTGTGGGAAAAGGATAATGATTGTCATATAAGGAATGGGATAGGTGAAAGAACAGAGTCTTGTGTAACACCACCATTGTTGCTGGTGATTATTATGAGAGAGTCATCTTGAAACAGTGATATAGCTTGAGAAGCTACAAATAAAGAATGTCAGTTGTGCATGACAAGTGGTCAGAAATTGCTTGAGAGTAGCAGTATCAGACTGCATATCCAAGGTCAAGAGGATAAACCAAGTTGGAATTGAGTGATGAGTAGGGATATAAAACAAGAGCTGCAAAAAAAGAAATCATTGTGGAGGAAATATACAGCAAAACGTGATCAGCATGCTCATGAGCAGTACAAAGTACAAGCAAGAAGGGTGACTATTATTTTAAGGAAGGCTAAATCAGATTGTTTAGCTGATTTAGCCAAACAATCTGATTTTGCTAAATCTATTTTGCTAATGAGAGAATTAGCCAAACAGGCCAAAGTAAACCCAAAAGAGTTTGTAGCAAGTAAGGTGAAAAATTACTATCGTAGGATGACATTAAACATTGCTCATGGTAGGAGGGTGACTGAACCAAAAGAAATAGTTGAATTGCTGAGTGATCATTTTGCGAAGGTGCATCATCCAGGTGATGATTTTATAGTTGCCGATGTTACAGAGATGAATATCACCACTGAGGTAGATGAACAGGAGGTGTTCACACATTAAAAATATGAATGCGAACATAGCAGTAGGACCGGATGGCATATCAGCCCATATACCATGTGAATGTGCAAGAGAATTGGCATTGCCTCTGACAAAGTTGTTCAATCTAAATCCTAGTACTGGCAGAGTTCCAAGGGAGTGGAAAGAGGTAAGATAGTGCCATTGTATTAAGGTGGCTCCAAGACAGAGGTAGCAAAGTACAGGCCAATTAATATATCAGAGGGCATATTGCAAAAGTTGGTAAAATAGCTCAAAGGATTACTTGGATGTTGAAAAACATGCCAACATGTAAAGTAAGGAAGAAAGTTACTATCCTTCATTATAAGGCTGTGATTCACCCACATCTTGACTACTGTGCAGAGATTTGGGCACCTGGGTTTCTTGAGGACCAAAACGTGGTTGAGAGGATTCAGAAATAAGTGACAGGTCTGTGGAATATTCCTTACAAGGATAAGGTGAATGTAGGTGGGAATGAGGAGACATAATAAAAACTTTTAAAATATTAAAGGAGTTTTATAAAATTGATGCAAGTGAAATTTTTCATAATATGACAAATAGTCAAAGAACTAGGGGCTATCCATGGAAATTGGGTAAGAGTATAAATTAAAGATGCCAAGATATTCTTGGTTTCATCCTTTATCCAAGTGTAAGCAAACAAGTGTTTGCACATGAAGTCACTTCACAGCTGGGCTACTTGTATATAGAGGCTAATCACTTCACATCAATTGCCTTAGTATCCTATAATGTAAATGCACATATCCTTACAAACATGGATAATGCTATGCATTATGGGAAGGGCCACTACCCAGACTGGTTTTGACCTTTATTGAAGCCAGACCCAGAAGTGATACAAGGTTAAAGAAATGCAGAAGTCATATTCTTTTTCTTTTTTTTTTTTACTTCTTTTTTCATACATTTGGATAAAGGATGAAACCAGGAATATAATTTCTAGGTGTCTTAAATTTATACTGTAACCAAGTGAAAAAAAACTTTCAACGTGTATAAGAGTGTGGTTATTGGGGTGTATGGACCAGATTTTTTGCATGGAGAGTGATGAGCGAGTGGAATGGATTGCCAAAATCGGTTGCGAGTTCTCTGATGGTGAATGGATTCAAGGAGAGGCATGATAGGATTTGTGTGTATAATGATTAATTTGAGTCTCTCACAATGAGTCTCTGGACACCATGATGTTGTAAAATAATAATAATTATTATTATTATTATACCATTCCAAATATTTCAGTCTATCACTGAGTTTAGTTTTGTGAATCATCGATGAACATTTTTGGCACACAATTCTTGTACACAGTTTATGATACTTTAAATTTGCTATGATGATTTTGTGGAAATTTTTCTGGTTATATGTGTATATATCATTATTATTATTACATAACACCTCCAGGGAGTCCAAAGACTCATCGAGGGAGGGTACCTACTCTAAACTCTTCGTCTCCACCAGCTGCAACTACCTTCATCATCTATACCAACGTATAGATGATGAAGGTCATCTACCACCGACCACCACTATGATGATGATGATAATATATATATATATATATATATATATCATCATCATTCTCAGCCATTGTCGATCCACTAATGGATGATGGCCTTTCCACGATTACTCCAAAACTGTCTGTCCGTGGGTCTCCTTTCCCATGTCACTCATGCAAATCTGATGATGTCATCAATCCACCGTGATTTAGATTGGCGTTAACTGGTAATTAGTTTACGGAATTAACAACGCATATAAAGTATATTAATTAAAGGTAACTTTAATGAATAACTTCTATATTTTGCCAACGTCACATTGCCATCTTCAGGAACATAAAGATATGGTATGTGCACTCAAGGCACTAACACAAGCAAATGAGGAAGAAAGCAAGAAACTAATATTGTTCCTAAAGTCCTAATGGTGCCCTCTTATGGGCTAATTTGGAAGTTTTGGCAGTTGGGCTGCAGTTCTCATAATGCAAGTCTCCCAAATAGTTTCATGCACCCAAATTTGTTGAGGTTAGGAACATTTTTTAGAGCTGCTGAAGATTCTTTGAATAATCTTTCGTATTTAAACTTGCTGCGATGAATTATTTTTGTTTTCTTCCAACGAATTTTATGGTGGGTATCTAAGGCATGGTCTGCCAGCCCAGAGCGGCTGTACTGGTGAAACCGGATGTAGTCTTTGTGTTCTGAAATCCTGATATTTGTTGTTCTGCCTGTTTGGCCAAAGTAGGACAATTTGCAGCTGCAAGGGACCTGGTATACACCAGGTAGGTCTAGGGGAAGTGGTTGGTCTTTGGTAGAGCGGATAAGGGATGCTAACTTTTTATATGGTCTGTAACAGGAAGTAAGGTCATATTTTTTGAGGATATTGGTTATTTTCTCAGAGGTGCCCTGGATGTAGGGGATGGTGATAGACTTGGTGTAATCTTTATTGTGGAGGGGGGGAGGGGGGTTGTGGTTTACTGGTTTTAGTATTTTTTGGATTTTTTGGGGATTATTGCCATTGGCTAAGAAAGTGTTGAGGATGTGGTTTAGTTCAGTAGTCAGGGCCTTGTCATCTGAGCAGATTAATTTTGCCCTGTTATATAGTGTTTTTATAACCCCATATTGTTGTGAGGGACGGGGATTGCTGGTGAATGTATCTGCCAGTATGGGTGGGTTTTCTGTAAACAAAGAAAACCAAAGATCCATCAAGCTGGCGGGTGATTAAAGTGTCTAGGAAGGGGAGGGTGTTGTTTTCCTCTTTTTCTAAGGTGAACTGGACTCTGGGGTGTTGGTTGTTTAAGTGTGTTAGGAAGGAGTGGAATGTGTCTGAGCCATGTGGCCAAATAGCAAACACATCATCCACATAACGAAGCCAAATAGTGGGTTTTTGTGGGGTGGAGTTTAAGGCTTTCTCTTCAAATGTCTCCATAAAGAAATTGGCCAAGGTGGGGAAAGTGGTGAACCCATGGCTGCCCCCTCTATCTGTTTGTAGAACTTTCCTTGCCAAACGAAATAGCCTGAGTTCATTGTGAACTGAAATAGGGCTGAGATATCTGGGGAAACTTGGCTTGGATTAGCTCAAGGGTTTCTTTGAGTGGGACATTAGTGAATAGGGAGGAGACGTCAAAACTGACCATTATGTCAGTGTGTTGGAGTGTGAGGTTTTCTATACTGGCTTTAAAGTGGGCTGAGTTTTTTATGTGTGATGGTGTGTTGCCAGTGTAGTGTGTCAGTGTTTTGGCTAAATGTTTGGCTAATTTATATGTGGGGGAATCAATGCCATCCACTATGGGATGCAATGGCACATTTCTTTTATGTATTTTTGGGAGTCCATATAATCGGGGGGGGGGGGGGGGGGTCTAGAGTTATAAGATTTAAGTTTGTTGGTGACTTCCACAGGCCAAGAAGTGACTTTCTTAAGGAGTCTGTGGAGGGTTCTAATCTGAGAACTGGTCGGATTATATTCAATGGGGAGGTAAGTGGTACGGTCTAGTACTAAAGCATTTAGCTTACCTTTGTAGTCTTTTTGATTGAGCACCACAATGCCGCTTCCCTTATCCGCTTTGGTGATTACTATTTTTTTGTTGTTTTTCAATTCTTGTAGGGCTGCATATTCGTTTTTGGATAAGTTGGTTTTTGGAGGTTTGGCTTTAGTGAGAACACCGACTACATCCAGTCTAACATTGTTGGCGATATGGTTAGGCAGGTTGCGAATCCCACGCTCTATTTGGATCATGGTTTCTTCAGCAGGTATCCTTTTAGGAGCTAGGGCGAAATTGTGACCATGTGAAAGTGCGGTGAGTGCTTCAGGCTTTAAAACTGCCGACGAGAGGTTGACTACAGTGTTGAGTGGTGGCTGTGGTAAGGAAGTAGAATTCTTTGTCAGGTTTTCGTATTTTTTCACGTGCTGACTACGTATTTTTTCGAATTCTTTTCTTGCCGACGCGCATGAGATGTCATAAAGTATCGACCATAGATCATGGCTGAGTGTATTCGAAAGCACTTCCTCTAGCGCCCGTAAGGTTTTGTTTTCGTCGGCAAGGAGAACGTGCGTCGCGGTAATTTGTTCTCTTAACAGGGCGAAGCTAGTGCGATTATAAATGCGCATAGCTTTCTCGGAAGTAAAACGGTGCTTCAATTTGACACAATTAGGGATCACTTTGTTATCCCGGCAGCGTTTTAGGAACGTCAGACGATTTATTTACCTTGATATCTTCAACCTTAATTTGCCGTATTGACTGGCCTTTCGTGCGATGGCATCTCCGTGGATGATCATGATTCTAGTAGCAAGGCTTATACGTTGAAAAACAACAAAAAAATAGTAATCACCAAAGCGGATAAGGGAAGCGCCACTATGGTGCTCAATCAAAAAGACTACAAAGGTAAGCTAAATGCTTTAGTACTAGACCGTACCACTTACCTCCCCATTGAATATAATCCGACCAGTTCTCAGATTAGAACCCTCCACAGACTCCTTAAGAAAGTCACTTCTTGGCCTGTGGAAGTGACCAACAAACTTAAACCTTAGAACTCTAGACCCCCCCCCCCCCCGATTATATGGACTCCCAAAAATACATAAACGAAATGTGCCATTGCGTTCCATAGTGGATGGCATTGATTCCCCCACATATAAATTAGCCAAACATTTAGCCAAAACACTGACACCTGACACCCTACACTGGCAACACACCATCACACATAAAAAACTCAGCCCACTTTACAGCCAGTATAGAAAACCTCACACTCCAACACACTGACATAATGGTCAGTTTTGACGTCTCCTCCCTATTCACTAATGTCCCACTCAAAGAAACCCTTGAGCTCATCCAAGCCAAGTTTCCTCCCAATATCTCAGCCCTATTTCAGTTCACAATGAACTCAGGCTATTTCGTTTGGCAAGGAAAGTTCTACAAACAGATAGAGGGGGCAGCCATGGGTTCACCACTTTCCCCACCCTTAGCCAATTTCTTTATGGAGACATTTGAAGAGAAAGCCTTAAACTCTGCCCCACAAAAACCCACTATTTGGCTTCGTTATGTGGATGATGTGTTTGCTATTTGGCCACATGGCTCAGACACACTCCACTCCTTCCTAACACACTTAAACAACCAACACCCTAGAGTCCAGTTCACCTTAGAAAAAGAGGAAAACTACAACCTCCCCTTCCTAGACACTTTAATCACCCGCCAGCTTGATCGATCTTTGGTTTTCTCTATTTACAGAACCCCCCCCCCCCCCATATGGCAGATACATTCACCAGCAATCCCTGTCCCTCACAACAATATGGGGTTATAAAAGCACTATATAACCGGGCAAAATTAATCTGCTCAGATGACAAGGCCCTGACTACTGAACTAAACCACATCTTCAACACTTTCTTAGCCAATGGCTATAACCCCAAAAAAATCCAAAAAATACTAAAACTAGTAAACCACAACCCCCCCTCCCCCCCTCCACAATAAAGATTACACCAAGTCTATCACCATCCCCTACATCCAGGGCACCTCTGAGAAAATAACCAATATCCTCAAAAAATATGACCTTACTTCCTGTTACAGACCATATAAAAAGTTGGCATCCCTTATCCGCTCTTCCAAAGACCAACCACTTCCCCTAGACCTACCTGGTGTATACCAGGTCCCTTGCAGCTGCAATTTGTCGTACTTTGGCCAAACAGGCAGAACAACAAATATCAGGATTTCAGAACACAAAGACTACATCCGGTTTCACCAGGACAGCCGCTCTGGGCTGGCAGACCATGCCTTAGATACTCACCATAAAATTCGTTGGAAGAAAACAAAAATAATTCATCGCAGCAAGTTTAAATACGAAAGATTATTCAAAGAATCTTCAGCAGCTCTAAAAAACGTTCCTAACCTCAACAAATTTGGGTGCATGAAACTACCCCAAATTTGGTAGACTTACATTATGAGAACTGCAGCCCAACTGCCAACACTACCAAATTAGCCCGCAAGAGGGCACCATTAGGACTTTAAGAACAATATTAGTTTCTTGCTTTCTTCCTCATTTACTTGTGTTAGTGCCTTGAGTGCACATACCATATCTTTATGTTCCTGAAGATGGCAATGTGACGTTGCCGAAATATAGAAGTTATTCATTAAAGTTACCTTTAATTAATATACTTTATATGCATTGTTAATTCCATAAACTAATTACCAGTTATGTCTTAACCAACGTATAAGCCTTGCTACTAGAATTAGATTGGCGTTGTGGTCATTTTTCCTCCCATGGAATCCAATCCAGTACTTCTTTTGTGCATCGTTGATCTTGTCTTCGAGCAATATGTCCATCCTAGTTCCTCATAAGATGTTTCACTCTGCCTAAGATGTCAGAGACGTTGGTTTGGTTTCTTATCCACATATTCCTTTTGTGATCCAGTCTTGTAATACCATGCATACTTCTTTCCATACTAAATTGTGTTGTTCTTAATTTCTGAATTTCCTCTGCATATAGTGTCCATGTTTCACAGCCATATGTTAATATAGGAAGAATACAGTGGTTAAAAAAACTTTTCTCTTCAGTTATAATGATAGTTGGCTTTTGAATATTGAATGTAATTTTTTAAATGCTTTCCACCCAAGCATCATGTGGCTTTTAATTTCATCCATGATATTTTGCTTCATTGATATCTGTTGTCCTAAGTATGTGTAATGATCTACTTGTTTAATTTCCTCATTAATGATTTTTATTATTTCTGCTTGGACATAGCTATTGAACATATTTTGGGTCTTTTTTAGGTTTATCTTTAGGCTAGCTGTTTTGCTATCAATTTTGAGTTCATGGATACGAGTCTGTAATTCATTCACAATTGAAGTAAAGATAACTATGCCATCTGCAAAGTGTAGATGGTTTAAATATCTTCCATTTATCTTCAAACCTTTCCCTTCCCAATCAAGAAGTTTGAATATTTCTTCTGGCATGCTGTGAATAATTTTGGAGATATTGTGTCACCCTGTCTTATACATCTCTGTATTTCCACAGTAGAAATGTTCAAATTGAAATGAATTGCTGCTGTGGCATTGGTGTATGCTGTTTTGATGCACCTGATGTATGGCTCCTCCACTTGTCGGTTTCGTAATGCTTTAAGTATTGCACAAGTTTTAAGTGAATTAAAGTCTTTCTCATAGTCAATAAAACTAAGACATAGTAGTAATTGATATTCATTACACCGTTCAATAATCTGCTGTACAACTCAATATGGTCCATTGTACTAAAGCCCATACGAAAGCCTGCCTATTCTGTTTGTTGTGCTATGTCTGGAGTTGCACAAAGCCTATGAGTTAAGACTTATATAAACACTTTGTAAACTACTGATAGTAGCCTTCTTCCATGTTCTTGGTATATCATTTTTCTTCAGATATAAAGTATATAATTTTGCTAAGAGTTTGCAGATTATTTCTCCACCTGTTTTTAGAAGTTCAACTATGACTCCATCCTCAACTGCAGCTTTCCCATTTTGCAAGCTTTGGATGCTCCACATAACTTCTTCTGGTAGAATCTTCAGCTTGGTACTTCAGTTGTTTCGTAGTTGTCTTCTTCTTCATTTAATTCATCATCCTGATATAATATTGAGTAAAATTCTTCTGCTCTTTTTGCTATGGCATATCTGTCTTTGGTGATGGTTCCATCTTGTAGTTTGACTGCAACCGTCTGTTCATTGCTGTTCATCAATTGCTTGAGACTACGATTGTTTTCAGTGTTTGTTGTATGAATTTACAATTGAATTTTCTTATTTCTTCTGTGATGCGTTTTCTGATCATTTTGCAATTCAGTAAATTCAATTTTATTCTGTAGGTTAATTGATTGTTTCATTTCTCTTTGTTTCTTCATAAGCTGTTTTGTCATCATCATCATCATCAAATTCCTGCCATGTACCCTCAAGGGGTGTACAGGATATGACAGTACTACATGAAAAAATTACATCATTACTAACTTCCTATCTACAATTTTCCTCCAAATCAGTCTGTTACTTGTCAAGACTCCAACATTATCAGATCTTATATTTCTATCGTCTAAGGCACTTTGTACCGTATCAATCCACCTATATCTTGGTCTTCCTCTGGGTCGTTTTCCTGGCAACCTGGCAGAGAACACTTGTTTTGCTAATCTTTCCTCTCCCATTCTATTTAAGTGACCATACCATCTGAGATTAGCTCTGCTAACGCATTCCTGGATGCTGACAATGTCAAGTTCTTTCCTAATATCCTCATTTTTCATATGATATTGCCATTGATGCCATCTGTTCACGCCTCTAATCTTTCTCAGGACTCTCATATCTGCGGTCTCTATTCTTTGGTCAAGTGTTTTACTTCTGACCCAGCTCTCAGATCCATAAGTTAAAATTGGTTTGAACACAGTCTTGTATACAGCTAATTTAGTGTTCCGGCTAATTTCTTTCTTATTCCATATGAATTTATTCAATTGACTTCCCACGATACCAGCTTTGCTGATTCTGTTGTCTATTTCTATATTTAGTTTACCATCTTCAGCAAAAATTGTGCCTAAGTAGCTGAAATGTTTTACTTGTTCCACAGGTTCTCCATTCACAACACAGTTGACATTTTCAATGATTCTGCCTATTTTCATTGTCTTTGTCTTTTTATTGCTGACCTTCATACCATATCTATTACAACAGCTATTCAATTTAGTCAGAGAATCTTGCAGACTTGTAGCGGATTTATTTAGAAGTATAACATCATCCGCATAAAGCAAAGAGCTGTTTTGTTTCTTTAGAAATTTTGTCTTGTTTATGTTCTGTGTACCAGCTATTTCAAGTGAGCATCGTAAAAGATTTTGGGTAAAAATGTCATTACTTTCAGATAGATCAGAATTGTCATCTATAATAAGATGTTTAAATTTATTGGTGATTTAATTATTCCAACATGAATTTAGTTTATGTTGGAATATATCTTTTTTAATGTTGAGTTTGTGTACATCTATACTTTGCTTTGATCTTTGAAACAGTTTTCTTCTTTCTTTTTTGGCAGTTTATTTGAATTTTACTGCTTACCATACGATGGTCACTTCCAATGTTGAAGGTGTTTATAACGGAGCAGTCTTGAAAGATGTTTTTCTTATTGCTAAGGATAAAGTCAATTTCACTAATTTTTCCATTTGGACTTTTCTATGTCCACTTCAGAAAAAAAAAAAAAAATCAGCTAACGCCTTTTTATCTGAGCCACATTGGGGATGTCTTGGAGGTTGAATTAAGGGAAGTTGTGGTTGATGTTCTGTGGGTTGAAGTGAGTTGTGTAGGGTAAGTTTTATCAAATGAAAGGGAGGAGTGCAATGTACTGTCATCTGCAAAACTGTGTATTGGGTTGGAGGTCAACTGAAGTAGGTCATTGATGTACAGAAGGAAGAGTGTCGGTGAGAGAACTGAACCTTGTGGGACCCCAGCATTAGTTGGATGGTGGGGGGATAGGGAGCCATCTACCATCACACATAGTGTGCATCCAGACAGGAAGCTGGCAATCCATCTGCAGGTCCTGAGACAGTCCAAATGATGGAAGTTTGCTTAGTAAGCCTTTGTGCCAGATCCAGTCAAAGGCTTTAGAGATATCAAGTGCAACTACTTGGGATTTGCCAAAGTTTTCCATGGCATTTGTCCAGAGATGGGTGATATATGAGAGCAGGTCACCTGTTGATTGGCATCGACAGAGTCCATACTGGTGGTCGCTTAATAGCTCGGTACGTTCAAGGTAGAGTAGGAGTTGAGAATTGATGGTTTTCTCCATCACTTTAGATAGGATTGAGGTGAATGAGATAGGGCAGTAGTTAGATGGCAGCGATTTTTGTCACCCTTTTTGAGAATGGGTTGAATATAGGCCAATTTCCAGGCTTTGGTATGTATAGTGGAGTAAGAGAGAGTGTGTGTGTGTGTACAGACGGCATAGGATAGGAGTCAGTTCTGCTGCACAGACCTTCAGAACAATTGGAGGAATGCCATCAGGTCCAGGAGCTTTTTTTTTTTATCTAATTTTGACAACAGGTTTATGATCTCTTTCTGGCAAAAGGATACAGGGGCATTGTATGTTGGGCAGTTGGAATGACTTGGGGGCATTTGGCATTGTCAGTTATGCATGCATTGGAGGCAAAGTGTGAAGCCAGGAGATTAGCTTTTTCTGTGGGTGATGTTGCAATTGAGCCATCTGGGTATGATTAAGGAGTGGGAGTAGTGTAGGGCAAAAGTTGCAACCAATTGCCTTTTGCAAGAGACCAAAATGCATGCCTGCCGCTAGGACAAGCTGCAAGTTTCCTGCTTTTTGCCTGTTCAAATTCTGTTTTGGAATCATTGATAATTTTTTTGTATCTCTTTCGGGCTTCAGTGTAGGTACTGAAGGAGGATGGAGTTCTTAATTTGAGCCAGTTGTGGTATGCCTGATGTTTCATTTGTACAGCCTTGGCACATCTTTTGGAAAACCAGTGTTTGACTAGGGGACGGAAGTTCAGAGAAGTGTGGAGAATGTATGTTATCATGCCAGTGAGGATTACTTTGGTGATATGTTCGGTGCATATGTTTGGATTGGAAGACTGCAAACAATAGTCCAACCATGGGAATGAAGCATAGTAGTCTCGAAGGCTGTCCAATTTGGCACTTTATAATGCCAAACTACTCTTGTGCAGAACAATTTGTGTAAGGTCGTTGGTGATGGCAAATATTTCAGCATCTCTGCCTGCAGGATCTGTACAACTGGAAGAGGAAAGCCAGTTAGTGTTGTGGACATTAAAATCACCTAGGAGTATGATTTCACTATTAGGAGAGTGGGACTGGAGGAAAACATTTGAGGAGAGGAAATAAAGAGCTCAGAGTGGTTGGTGGTATTAGGAGAGCGATAGAGACAGCAGATGAATTTGACTGAGTGGGAGAAGGATATTTTTAGCCAAAGAAGGTCAAAGTTGGGTGATTCTAGGTTAGGTGCTCTCTGACAGGGTATGTCAGAGCGGATATATGCACTTACCCCACCCTTGGGTCGAAAGGAGTTAAATAGTGTATAGTTTGGATGGTTGAGATGGATAGTGCCAGGGGAAGGCGAAATTATAGTTTCTGTTAAGAAGAGCAGGTGGGATTTGGTTGACTGCAGATGATAGTGGAGTTAAGGTTGGAGTTGAGACAATGGATGTTGGTGTAGTGAATATGCAAGGGTCTGTGGGGCATGGCTTTGATCACAAGGGTCTTGCACGTTTCCTATGCAATATACAGGCTTTTAAATCGAATGTCAACAAGTTTCTCCTTTCCCATCCTACTACCCATATACGGTACTAAAATACTATTGGTTTATTATGCTACTGGGCACATATACGAGAGCCAACCTCTCGTATATGTGGCCAAAATAAAAAAAGAAGTGATGGGAAAGAGTTATTTATATTTGATTTATCTATTGAAGGATCCCTATACAGTTCTTTATAAAGTTCTTCTAGTAATGTTCATGTCCACAAACCATGCAGTTGCAGTAGCATCCTTATTACACAATGCATTGTCTTGCTGAAAGAAAGTCAGTTCTGAAGAATGTTCGGATACTTCTCAGAGTTCAGGTGTTGTGGCACCAGATCTCTGTTTCTGGTGCCTTGGATCTCTGTTTCTGGTGTTGTGGCACCAGAAACAGAGATCCAAGGCAAAACTAAGAAAAACAGTAACGTACCATCGCACTGCTCCCTCTGATTTCATAGTTGGGATTACACACTCTGGTAAGAGACATTCACTAGGCATCTGCCACACCCATCCATTTGCTTGGTAGAGGGTGTAGCCTGATTTGTTGCTTCATAACACAGCTTTCTGCATCCCACTCAAATGCTCTTTGCACTACTGAAGATGACACTGCACGTTGGTTCAGATAATGTGAGGCTTCTTTTGGTCCTACCATGGAAACCCATGAGCCTTGGTTCTGAATGTTTTTGTGCAGATTCATTTCCAGTCAATGCCCAAAACTCTGCATTCAACTAGCACTTGCAGTTAACTCCCTTGCTTCAATCTCAGTATGGTTATCACTGATCGTTGACTTGGGATAGCTTATTTGCCAAACAGATGGGCTTGCAACATGTCAAAACTTCAAACTCGGTGTGTTCCCTTCTCACAATCAATCCACCCAGACACAGTTGCACTGACTTGGGAGTATTATATTCCTCTAATTTATACAGGCTACAAACATGTGACTTGCTACATGGAAAATGCACCTTGCCCATTGGTGCGTCCATTGACTTCTTTCCAAGTAGTGTAAGTTATGAATTGTTTATCTTGAGGTATATATTGCTGACAGTAGTGAGCCACAATAGGAGCTTCCATAGCTTATCAGTAGAAGAATTCCCTTTTCTAGACTTTACAGGATAATTAAAAGGTACGATATGGGGATAGTAAAGTTTTCTTTCCCAAAACACAGACAGGCCAAAAGATATATGCAGTTTTGAAATGTATCAGTAGATAGGATTATCTGCCTTATCATAGCAGTAATGTCAGTCTTTATAAAAATGATTTTATTGTATTTTATTTTCTTCTGAGCAACACTGTTATTGAATGGACACACATTATGATGATATTTTTTATTTTTTTTAAGTTATGTGCCATGGCTACTGCCAAGTTACATGCATTGGTTCAGACTCGACCTTTTGCGAGTATTGAAGAAACTTGTCACCTTCTCGCTAGTATAGATGGAATCCTTAATCATGCCATTGAAAGTAAGTTTCATGTTACCATATGTTTTTTTTTTTTTCCTCTCTTTAAAAGAAGTTAAAAGATTAGCATTTATTTGACATAATGTTTTGTTCTGGATATTGCAAAAAATACTTGAGTCCCTTCTGTTGCTACCATAGATAATTGTTAATTAATCATCTCTCTCTCTCTCTCTCTCTCTCGCTCCCCTCCCCTCATAGCAGGAGACCAAGAACATTATTCTTTTCTAATTCCTGTTGTAAGAGCATTAATAGAGAAAGTTAGTCCAAATTTAAATCTTCATCGTCATCTTCCTGCTCTTCCAAAAACAAGTTCTGGTCCTTCTTTTTTTGAAGACTTTCAGCATTATGCCTTAAGCACTGAATGGAAAGCATTCTTAGAAAAAGTGGTAAGTATTCATCTCTCCATAAACAGATTATAAAAACTGTCAGTTTGTAACTTAAATGTTTAATTTTTTTAAATATTATTTGCTAATAATATTGTCACCCACAAGATTGTTAATTTGTAGTACTAATGTAATATGATATTAATACCAACCAAAATTAGTTGGATTTAATGTAGTACTTACAAGGAAATTATTTTTATATGAAATGCAAATAATTTTTTTGTTACTAATGTTAGTGCATTAGTACCTCATTTGAAGAAATATTAGGCCTCCAATAAGCATGGTAGTGGTCTCACTGTGGATCATTGAAAATCACCTTCCACTTAAAGATATTCATAAACATCTGTCATAGTGGTATATGAACTCACAGCTTGCAGTTGAAAAGTAGAACTGCTTTCTATCTGGTTGGCCTTGCTGGCATTAGAGTACAACAATATAACTATACAATGTAGGAGAATAGAGCTGAAGAAATGGAGGTGCTTAAAATATTGCAGAAATATGTCATCTAATTCCACAGCCATGATATTGGATGGCATATCAGTACACATATTATGAGAATGTGCAAGGAAATTATCAGCTCCCCTAACCAAGATGTTTAATTTAAGTCTCAGTATTTGGATGGTGCCAATGGAGTGGAAAGAAGGCAAAATAGTCCCACTACATGAAGGAGGCTCCAAGGTAGAAGTAGTAAATCATAAGCCAATCAGCAAACCACTCAGGAGTTGTGATTAAGATGGAGAAATTGTTGAAAAGCAGAATTCAGGATTGGGCAGATAGGAATATTATACTCTATAAGGGACAAGATGGGTTTTGTGAAGATTACATCTTGTCTTAGTAATTTCCTCACACTTTTTGATAAAATGACAGTGAAGTTGGATAAGGGAAATGGCTACTCAGTGATATTGCTTTTGCTCAGCATTTGACAAGATCCCACATAGAACTCTATTGTCTAAATTGGAGCAATTAGATGGTGGCTGATGAACAGATATCAAAAAGTTGTTTATGGAGGAGTCCAGGAGAAGGCAAGTGACCACGGGCTCAGTACTTGGTCCCCTGTTATTTAATTTGTATATCAATGATGATATAGGAAATGATTTGACAGGAAACATTCAGTTGTTTGCTGATGATGCTAAACTTGGAAGAGCAAGCAATGGTAAATGAAAGTGATGTAGAGATCCTTCGTTTACCACCAAGAAGGCTTAAATTAGACTAGCAGTATGGGCAAAGGAGAATGTGGTACACTTTGATAAATTTAGTTTAATCCTTTATCCCAGTGAGAGCAAACAAAGCTTGCACCTGAAAATATCTTCAGGACTGAATATAGTGTTGTACTATCTTACCTGGGTAAGTAGTACAACACCAGGCAACTCATAGCAAAGATGGAGCAAGCTACCAACACTCCTATCCCAGTATCTCCCATAATGCAAACCACATCTCCTTGTGGATATGTATACTGTTATGCATTAAGGGATTGGCTACTACCCAGACTAGTTTCGACCTTTGTTGAGGTCTCTTCAGTGGGAGCCAGGCCCAGAGTTGGAGATTCCAGGCAGAAGCAGTAGCAAGGTCATCTTTACCTATAGGAGAGTTGCCAAAAGGTTTGCCACCTTTTTTTTTATATTAAATTACTCTGGATTTAGAGAAAGATGTTGAAAGTTTATTTTTCACTAGGTTAGACTATGATAAATTTAGTTTAATCCTTTATCCCAGTGAGAGCAAACAAAGTTTGCACCTGAAAATATCTTCAGGACTGAATATAGTGTTGTACTATCTTACCTGGATAAGTAGTACAACACCAGGCAACTCGTAGCAAAGGTAGTGGTACACTTTGGTCCAAAGTGATACACTTTGCGAAGAGATCAGAAGCTGTGTATATATATTGATGGAACTGAGCTACAGTGATAAGGCTAATTGAAGTTTAGAGGGCATGAAGGTAACCAAAAAACACATTAGATTACATGATTGTTGATGGAACTGATCTACATGATGAGGCTAATTGATGTTTAGAGGGCATGAAGGTAACCAAACGACACATTAGATTACATGATTGTTGAAGAACATGCTAACAAGTGGCAGGGTTATTGTTCTCTTATATATGGATTTAGTAAGGCTAAATCTGGGCTATTGAGCAAGTGATAGGAAAAGAAGAAAAAAAAAAATGAGAAGCATATAAGCTTTTAAAGGGGTTAATAGGATTGACACTGAGACTTTTTTTTTTTTTTTGGTACATGGCAGGAAGAGAGAGAACAAGGGATCACCAGTGGAAATTGTATAAGAGTGTGGTTAGCAAACATGTTAGGAGTACATTTTTTGCTTGGAGGGTGGGGTGGTTTATTTATTTAGTGTATGGGGAAATACAAAAAATTATTGAGCAAAACTGTATATAAGCTAACAGTTTCAGTTAACCTATCGATACCACTGTCTGGGAGTAAATGCAAATTCCTGAGGCATTACAACCCAAAGTTGTGCCTGTCAGCTTGTTTAAAATGTTGTTCCTGGCAACCCATACATGGTATAATGTACCAACATTATACCATGTATGGGTTGGTAATGGGCCCAACATAAAAAAAAAAGAAAGAAAAGATATCTTAGTTTTTTCCAAATGTTTTCAGTAAGTAAAACTACTGTCAAGTGTGACACCAAAGTAATCATGATTACTTTCATGGATTAGAGTTCCTGTTGCAGAAGTTTATTTTTAGGTTTCTATGAGCTTCATGATTATTTTAGTGGAAAGCAGAAACAACAATTTTGCTGGTATTAAAGGATAGTTTCGAGTGTTCAAAGTAATTTTGTAGTGATCTCAGATCTTTTCTCAGTGTTTTCTCAATGCCTTGGAAGGCACTGTCTTCGGTGGCTATAGCTATGTCATCAGCATAGATAAACTTCCGACTAGCTGTTGGATGGGTGTTGTTTATGTACAAGTTGAATAAAGCTGGGGCAAGGAGAGATCCTTGTGGCAATCCATCCTGTAAGATAAATGTTCTGCTTTTTTTGTGAACTGATGTTAGGTCTATGCAGACAGTGCCTGTAGGTTGCAAGAGTTAGTACCTGATCATAGCAACTTTTGCCAGGCCCAAAAATAGAAGCCATCTTACCCAGTGAACAGGCTTCTATTTTTGGAGAAATTCTAGAGTGGATAATCCTTTCAAAAAAGTTTGTAAGGAGCACAGAGTAATGCTATAGGGTGGTAGTCATTAGAGTCATCAGTTGACTTATTAGGTTTTGGCAGGGCTATTATCTTTGATTCATGCTAAAGTTTTGGGAGCTGTTCATCATTTATTATTGTAGAGAAGAAATTAAATAGCCAGGATTTTGCTCTTGGGCCAAGATAAGTAAGAAAGTCTGGAAGGATGTCATCACTGCTAGGAGCTTTACTTGTTTTAGTTAGTTTGAGTGCTGCATTAATTTCATTTACTGGATTGGAGTTTGTTGTAGATGTAGGACATGATAAGACAGCTTTTTTACAAAGATAATGGATCTCTTTTTTGGTTTCTATAGGAATTTTGGGTTTAGCTTTTTGTGCTAAGATTTTTGCTATACTATTGGGATTTACTTTTCCTTTAGTCCTGTTTGGAGTGTTGGTGCCTCCCAGGCGACAGAGCAGTGACCAAGCCTTGTTACTTGATCTGATAAAGTTGAGGTTGTTCATTTCTTCATACCAGGGAGTTCTTCTACAATCATCCAAAGACCTTAAAAAGTCAGAAGCAGTATCTGGATGGTTCTGGTCTATAGATTTTTCTGAAACCTCTTGGGATGTGCCAGATGCTATAAAAAGTTTTAGTGAATTTTTCATAGTTATGAACTGTAGGTGGAATTATGCAAACTGGCCAGAATTTACTGTTTTCAATCAATTCAGTAAATTTTTGCCAGTTTGCTTTCCTGAGATTCCATCGGGGTAATGGGATGGGGATTATAAGTCCCACACTATAATTAGGTAGGGTCTATGCTGACTGTGGGGGAAAGAAAGCAGTACTTGATAGGTTGAGGTGAGGGGGGGAGGGTTCCTTCCATATCATTGGTGGTAAAACAGAGGTCAGGGGTTATCTCTGAACTTCATCTTCCAGACATAAAGGTTCTGGGTTGCATGCTGTTCTTACAGGAAGTAGTGGTGGTTTGATAACATCCAATCTCTCAATTGCAGGCCTTGGTTGTCATCATTATTGTACCTTCATAGCATACTATGTGAGTTGAAATCACCAAGGACGATGCCAGGATGGACTGACTGAGTAAGTACAGGACCAGTCAAGTAGAGGAGGCTTATATGCATTGTAGATTGATAAGTTGTCCAGCTGGATACCAATGGGAAAAAAATCGCTTTGTGAATGGTCCATTCTTTCCAAATTTGCTTTTGCGTAGATTGCCAGGCCATGTCTTTCATCTGGTTTATCAGTGAGAAGAATGTAACCAGGAATGGTAATATTTCCTTGTGGGGTATGGTAAGTTTTTTGTATGGAAACAATGTCTACTTTGTACCTAGTAGGAATATTATTTAATACCTCTGATTTTGATCTAGTGAATCCTCGATATTGAACTGGAGGATATTCAGGCAATTCCTGTTGTACTTGTTTGGTTAGCTTGTTCGTTTTTAAGGTGATTGAAATAATTTGGAGAGTGTAGTGGACTTCTAACATAGCCCCCTGCCTAAGCTATGGATGTGAACCTTGTTGACCTGTGCTACATTCGAAGTTCAACATTCAGTGCACTGTTGAACTAAAGAGGATGTCTATTTCAGTTCAACAGTGCAGATCATTCCAAGGAACTGATA